>NC_057809.1:198132026-198251231 GCF_018294505.1 Triticum aestivum | reverse complement strand
ATATATATTCATATACCCTGAAAACATCCACGAGCACCACGAAACCCTATTTCCACCGCCGCAACCTTCTGTACCCAAGAGATCCCATCTTGGGGCCTTTTCCGGACCTCCGCTGGAGGGGGAATCGATCACGGAGGGCTTCTACATCAACACCATAGCCTCTCCGATGATGTGTGAGTAGTTTACCACAGACCTTCGGGTCCATAGTTATTAGCTAGATGGCTTCTTCTCTCTCTTTGAATCTCAATACAATGTTCTCCTTGATCTTCTTGGAGATCTATTTGATGTAACTCTTTTGGCGGTGTGTTTGTCGAGATCAGATGAATTGTGGGTTTATGATCAAGTTTATCCATGAACAGTATTTGATTCTTCTCTGAAATCTTTTATGTATGATTGGTTATCTTTGCAAGTCTCTTCGAATTATCAGTTTGGTTTGGCCTACTAGATTGATCTTTCTTGCAATGGGAGAACTGCTTAGCTTTGGGTTCAATCTTGCGGTGTCCTTTCCCAGTGACAGCAGGGGCAGCAAGGCACGTATTGTATTGTTGCCATCGAGGATAAAAAGATGGGGTTTATATCATATTGCTTGAGTTTATCCCTCTACATCATGTCATCTTGCCTAATGCGTTACTCTGTTCTTATGAACTTAATACTCTAGATGCATGCTGGATAGCGGTCGATGTGTGGAGTAATAGTAGTAGATGCAGAATCGTTTCGGTCTACTTGTCACGAACGTGATGCCTATATACATGATCATGCCTAGATATTCTCATAATTTTGCACTTTTCTATCAATTGCTCGACAATAATTTGTTCACCCACCGTAATACTTATGCTATCTTGAGAGAAGCCACTAGTGAAACCTATGGCCCCGGGTCTATCTTTTATCATATAAGTTTCCAATCTATTTTACTTTGCAAGCTTTACTTTCAATCTATATCATAAAGTAGCAAAAATATTTAGCTTATTATTATTATTATCTCTATCAGATCTCACTCTCGTAAGTGACCATGAAGGGCTTGACAACCCCTTTATCGTGTTGGTTGCGAGGTTCTTATTTGTTTGTGTAGGTACAAGGGACTTGCGTGTAGTCTCCTACTGGATTGATACCTTGGTTGTCAAAAATTGACGGAAATACTTACGCTACTTTGATGCATCACCCTTTCCTCTTCAAGGGAAAACCAACGCAGTGCTCAAGAGGTAGCAAAGGGCGGGGCCACCCCCGGAAGCAAGCCTCCAAGACCCCCCCTGGCAGGGCCTGCCGAGATTTAATGCGCTCTGTCAGCCTGCATAGTTAGGTATAATAGCACTATTTGCTATCTGATCAGTGCATAATGACTGATTTGCCACTGTGATGACCCCTTTGTCTATAAAATGAGGCCCAACGCAAACATAGAAAGGGTTGGACCCTGGGTTAGCGAATCAACCCCCTCACACATTCATACGCACGTAGCCTTCCTGCCTCAAGGCAACCCTGCCGGGAAAGCGTGTTGCGCTCACCACCATTTTTACACCGTCAATCCACCAAAGCAGGAGTAGGGTTTTACGCCTCACGACGGTCCGAACCTGGGTAAAGATTGCCTTCTTGATCCCTGCCATGGTTTTCGACGCCCCTCTGCTCTTTGTGCAACGTGATATCACCCCACCGAACCAACAAGGGACTCTTGGTCCCATAGGTGGTTGTGGTTTTCCACGCCATATTTGGCGCGCCAGGTAGGGGGACCCCTTGCAAGAACCTGAAGGCGTGAGAAGCGCGTCATCTTCATCATCTTGCGGCTCCATCGACTATAGCGCCCAAAAAGAAGCCTGGTGCTTCAGCTCACCCATCCACCTCGAAGGCTCTGTCGCCCATAACCACCGATGTCGCGGGGGCCGCGGAGGCGCCCGAGGATGTGGTCACTATGGGGGATGCGGTCGCTGCAGGTCGTGTCTTTACCGCCTCCCCCGTGGCCGAAACAGGAGTGGGAGGCACCGGAGGAGAGAAACATCAGCATCATCCCAGCGGCCATGCTCCATGAGGTACGAGCAAAGGGATTTCCACATGTACCTCTTCCCCTCGCTGAAGGGCACAACCACAGTGGTGGCACCCAGACCGGGGCGAATCGCTACCCTCCGGCCGCCCCCACCACGGGTGCGACTGTAGGGCGCGCGCTTCCCCCGGGACGGGTCAACCCAACCGCTACGCCCGATGGAGCCACCGGCCCCCAGGCGCCTTCGCCGCGGCACCATGCCCTCCAAGTGGCTGGCTCACAATGGCGAGGGCGCAACGTCGTGGCCACCAGCACAGTTAGGAGCCGAGCGACGATGCAGTCGACATCATCATCACTAATGTCAGGCACCGCTATGGAGGCTATGGCGCATGCCCAGCTGCCGTTGAGGTTTCCCCCAGTGGACGATCAAATGGATGAATGGAGAGCCACATTCAGAGTCTGATTGGCTTCGCCGAAGATGGGGGCTCACAGCGAGCTAGTCCGTCGAGGCCTCCCCAAGCGACGACAACGGTTCGCGCTGTTGGCCGCACGGAAGGAGCCACCCCCATGGTCCAGTCCCCACCACGGAAACCAGCGCGGGCGCGGCAGAATCATGACCACGACGATGTCTCGATGGCCTCTTCCGACCCTGGAGCACGTACAGGCAAATGGTGAGCCCCGGAGGACAGGCGGAGGGGAGACGCGTGCGTTGTCATCGAGCAGCGCTGCTACGACCACCGCCAGGCCAATGGGTGCGATGGTCATGGTCCCAACGCTGATGAGCCTGCGCTTGAGGGAGGCGGGTGCCTTACTTTCGAGGTTGGGTGCCCTGCCTTTACTCGCGAGCTGTGGAAAGTCCGTTGGCCATCCACTCATATGTTCAAGCCAGAGATACCAGACAAATATGATGGAAGGCTGAACCCAACAAAGTTCCTGAGCATCTACACCATCACTGTTCAAGCTGTCGGGGGAAGAAATGAGAAGGTGTTTGCCAACTACTTCCCTTTGGCACTCAAATCCAATGTGAGGTATTGGCTGATGCACCTGCCGGAGAACTCCATCTCATCATGGGCTGACCTGTGCCATGAGTTCATTGGCATCTTCACAGGCGGCCATCAAGAATCAGGACGGCCCGATGACTTGCAACTTCTCCAATAGAAAGGAGAAAAGTACTTACATAGATTCAGCAGAGTCCACAGGAATATCCCAAATATCAATCCCGCCGCCGTGATAACTGCCTTCCAATCCAGTGTGCGCCACCACAGGATACGTTCCAAGATGAATGTACGGTTTCCTAAGACTGTGAAGGAGCTTTACACTTTGGTGGACAAGTGTGCATGGATGGAGGAGGGAAGGAAACTCCCTGGAGATGAAGATTGCATCGACATCGACTCAGAGGATGACGATGAATCCACCAGTCAAAAGAAGAAGAGCAAGAAGTACAACAAGAGGCACAAAGATAAGGCAGTGATGACCGTCGAGGGATCAGGCATGCCGAGTATCGGCAAGAAGGCTAAGGCCGAAGCCCCCGACAAGGAAGCTGCCGCGTGCGCTGATTGCCGGGAGGGTGCGGCTGTCGAGAAAGCTGGGAAAGGTGTTGGGCCGTACTACAAGATCCATCGGACCAAGGGCCATGATCTCCAAGAGTGTCATCGGGTTGAGAAGCTTTTCAAGAGGCAGAGAGTTGAATATGAGAAGCGTGACAAGGAGAGATGTCAAAATGGTGCTAGCAGTAAGGGCCGGGGCGGTGAAGCAAATTGTCCCGGCAAGGCTTTTCAGAACCAAGGAAAACCCGGCAGGGGCAGAGAGAAGGAAGTTTGCAACAATGAGAGTGATGGAGGGGATGAAGAGGAAACCAGTGAGCAGGAGTCCAGAAGGCCACCGACGCCCCTGTGCATTGACGGGGGTGCATCTTTGCAGTCCTCTCACTGCCAACTTAAACGGTGGGCGCGTGAGGTCAATGCCGTGGAGTCAGCAGTAGAGTCTCGGAAGCCGCTCAAATGGTCACGCACGCCCATCATCTTTGATGAAGAGGACCATCCTGACTGCACCACTACGGTAGGATGTTTGCGATTGTTGGTCTCTCCAACAATTCGCAACCTCAAGGTCACAAAGATGTTGGTTGACAGCGGGGCCGGGTTGAATCTGATTTCCCCGAAGGTTATCAGCAAACTTTAGATAGAAGAGGAAGAGCTAAAGGTCACAGGCACGTTTCAAGGAGTTAATCCCGGCAGGATATGGGAAAGATCACGTTGCCAGTGACATTTGGGGGAGAACTGAACTACCATACTAAGAAGCTTGTGTTTGATGTGGTCGACCTTCCCCTGCCGTACAATGGGATCCTTGGATGCCTAGCTCTAGCAAAATTCATGGCAGCATCCCACTATGCCTACAACATCTTGAAGATGCTAGGGCCGGTAGGAGTCATTTCCATCCTATCAGACGAGAAGGACACAATCATTTGCGTTGATATGATGTATCGGGACACAGTCGTGGTAGAGGCCATGGCAGCGGCAGTTCCCGCCAAGGAAAACAGAGGAAAGAAGAGGGGTAGCAAGGACACCAGCAAGGAATCCGGGAAGCGTACCTCTTTGGAGTGCGCTACGCCTGTGGATGATTTGTCAGAAATTTCCAGCAGCAAGAGATCCAAGGTTGCTGCACCACATGTGAAGAAGGTCCCGACATGGTTGGCTGGCGTTGATGGTACCTTCACCATCAGCGCCACCCTTAATGAAAAATAGGAAAGCACGCTCATTGCCTTCCTGCGGGCAAATATCGATGTGTTTACCTGGCAACCATCTAATATCCCCGGTGTTCCCAGGAAGGTAATCAATCACAACCTTGCTGTCTGCCCACACACCCAACCCGTCAAGCAGAAGGTTCGGAAGCAGGCCTTGGAGAGGCAACAGTTCATTTCCGAAGAGATCAAGAAGCCTGAGGGAGCTGGTTTGGCCAGAGGAGTACTGCATCCGACATGGTTAGCAAACCCAGTGGTAGTACGCAAGGCTAACGGGAAATGGAGGCTTTGCATAGATTTCACAGATCTCAACAAGGCTTGCCCGAAGGACCCATTTCCCTTGCCGCGCAGCAACCAGATTGTGGACTCCACTTCAGGTTGTGATTTGCTCTCCTTTTTGGCAATTGCCTACAGGTTTAAGATTGAAAAAAGATAAGTGCCCCATAATATCCTCTTTTCATTTTCCCACCACCAGGTATTGCGGTAGGAAGAGGAGAGGACTGAAGGAGCACCCAAGAAGGAGCCCATCCCGGCCTTGCCACGACCTGCCAGGCACGGACTGACAAGTTCGGGAGTGGCAAGGCTGTGAAGAAGGGGCATGGAGAGCAGCGCGGCAGTCCCTTGTCACCACCTCCAGGACCAACAAGAAGCCCCCGCTTGAGCACCAATAGAGTCATCCACCAAAGCTCAGCCGGAAGACTGCTGGAGGAGAGGCGAAGGCACCAAGGGAACATCCCTCCCAGGCAATCACCCAAAGAGACTGGTGATGATGGTGCCAGGGAGGAGGGGAAGAGCAGAAAGATGAGGCGGCAGGTCGCCAGTCAAAGGCGAAGGCATCCACGCTATTGTACTCCGACCACCCGCCTTCTCCGTCTTCCCTCGTTTTCTATCCATCACCGCCACTCTGGAGAAGCGTTAGGACCCCAGCCCGACACCTTCCCCGGAGAAGCAGCCGAAAGCCAAGATGACCAGGGGCTTGGGGCACGCCGCTCCCCACCTTGGCAGGCAGGAAGGCGCGCCTCCCTTTAGCATCAGCCCCAATCTCACCAGAAAGGGTAGTCTTGGGATTACCAACACTCCCCAGCCCAGCCTCCTGGGAGAACATCGAAGGCGCCAAGAACCTGGTCGCCGGGCAAACGAGCGGCAGCAGCACCAGGCGAGATGCCACCTTACCTGACGGATGACCAACCCCAGCAGAAGAGACAAGCATGGGGAAGCTTGACCTCCCGCACCATGGGCGGCTCGTCCGCCGCATCTTCTTCGAGCATGGACCAGACTCCCCAAGCACCAACACAAACATTTGGTGGCGACGACCTCAAACTACTGCCCGGGGCTGGGCCCCAGGCTCTCCTCTTTCGCATAACCAACAAAAAGAAGAAGATGGAGGAGAAAGGATGTGAGAATGAATGCCTCCACTCTTCCCCTGCCCCTCCTTTTCTAGGCAGGACAAGGGAGGAGGCTGTGATGTCTACTATGCAACCTTCTTCTTGTAGACTCGTGTTGGGCCTCCAAGCGCAGAGTTTTGTAGGATAGTAGCAATTTTCCACCAAGTGGATGACCTAAGGTTTATCAATCTGAGGGAGGCGTAGGATGAAGATGGTCTCTCTCAAACAACCCTGCAACCAAATAACAAAGAGTCTCTTGTGTCCCCAACACACCCTATATAATGGTAAATTGTATAGGTGCACTAGTTCGGCGAAGAGATGGTGATACAAGTGTAATATGGATGGTAGATATAGGTTTTTGTAATCTGAAAATAAAAAACAGCAAGGTAACTAGTAGTAAAAGTGAGCGAAAACGGTATTGCAATGCTTGGAAACAAGGCCTATGGTTCATAGTTTCACTAGTGCAAGTTCTCTCAACAATGATAACATAATTAGATCATATGGCAATCCCTCAATGTGCAACAAAGATTCACTCCAAAGTCACCAATAGCGGAGAATAAACGAAGACATTATTGTAGGGTACGAAACCACCTCAAAGTTATTCTTTCTGATTGATCTATTGGGCTATTCCTATAAGTGTGACAAACAACCCTAGAGTTCGTACTAAAATAACACCTTAAGACACACATCAACCAAAACCCTAATGTCACCTAGATACTCCAATGTCACCACAAGCATCCACGAGTTTGATTATACATTATGCATCACACAATCTCAAATTCATCTATTCAAACCAACACAAAGAACTTTAAAGAGTGCCCCAAAGTTTCTACTAGAGAGTCAAGACAAAAGCGTGTGCCAACCCCTATGCATAAGTTCACAAGGTCACAGAACCCGCAAGTTGATGACCAAAACATACATCAAGTAGATCACGTGAATATCCCATTATCACCACAGATAACCACGTGCAAGACATACATCAAGTGTTCTCAAATCGTTAAAGACTCAATCCGATAAGATAACTTCAAAGGGAAAACTCAATCCATTACAAGAAGGTAGAGGGGTAGAAACATCATAAGATCCAACTATAATAGCAAAGCTCGCGGTACATCAAGATCGTGCCAAATCAAGAACACGAGAGAGAGAGAGAGGGAGGGAGAGAGAGATCAAACACATAGCTACTGGTACATACCCTTGGCCCCGAGGGTAAACTACTCCCTCCTCGTCATGGAGAGTGCCGAGATGATGAAGATGGTTTCCCCCTCCGGCAGGGTGCCAGAATGGGCTCCCGATTGGTTTTTCGTGGCTACAGAGGCTTGCGGCGGCGTAACTCCCGATCTAGGATTCTTTTCGGGGGTTTCTGTATTTATTGGAATTTTTGGCGTTGGTTTCACGTCAGGGGGATCCACGAGTCAACGACAAGGGTGGAGCACTCTCGGGGGGGGGGGGTAGGGCATGCCCTCCGCCCTTGTGGTTGCCTCGGGACTCTTCTGGCCCAACTCTTTTGCTTTGGGGGCTTCTTCTGGTCCATAAAAAATCACCGTAAATTTTCAGCTCATTTGGACTCCGTTTGATATTCCTTTTCTATAAAACTCAAAAACAAGGAAAAAACATAAACTGGCACTGGGCTCTAGGTTAATAGGTTAGTCCCAAAAATCATATAAAATAGCATATAAATGCATATAAAACATCCAAGATGGATAATATAATAGCATGTAACAATAAAAAATTATAGATACGTTGGAGACGTATCAAGCCGCTCCCTCGATGGGCAAGCGCCGCTCTCCTCCACTAATTCAAGAAGACCAGGGCCCTGCCTTGATGCTCTTCCGCTCCACGCTCCTCCGTTGCCTACCCCATGCGATGCATGCCGCATATGTGGCTGAGGATAAGGGCGTGGTGGGAAGAGTGAATCGGCGTTTACTCCCCCGTGCATTAAAGTCATTCATGGGGCATCACATGGATGGCCCCACCACGATTGGCTTTACACGATGCGCTGGAAAACTGGAAACTGGCCCGGACTCAAGATTAATGAAGAAGCAAAGAAGATTTAAAGGGGCCAGCCGCTCCCACGCCCATGCTTGTGCACTTATTAGGGCCTACCCCGACGACGCCCAATAGCGCGTTCATGCCAGGCCCGGGGGCTTCTATCGGTGCAACAAACCCTGGGTCGGTTGCCCAGACTATGCATATGCACAGGAGCAAGACCACGGCACCAATGCCAGAGCCGAAGCACAGGAGAACAGTTCTTCAAAGGACCAACGTGCAACATTAGAAGACCAAGACTAGCTAGAAAAGCAGGATACTGCTAAGAGAGAAACCTCCTTTGTCGGGCAGGCGAGCCAGGCAAGGGTGGGGCAACCCCCGGAAGCAAGCCTCCAAGACCCCCCGGCAGGGCCTGCTGGGACTCGCGGAGGCAAAACCACCTCACCACACAACCTCACCACGACGCACGTCGTCAATCGATGCGGTGTCGAGCTCCAACATGACTAAGTGGATGCTATTCGCCACATGGCAGGCACTTTCTACAGGAAATACCTTTAGGCGACACCCATCCAGCGACGTGTCGAGCGAGCAGATGCGGAGCTGGCAAAACTGCTCGGTAGGGCTTGCCGGGCAAGCTACAATGTGACGTTGAGCGGCGCATTCAATGCGATCTGTTAGCCTGTAGAGTTAGGTATGATAGCACTATTTGTTATCTTATCAGTGCATAATGACTGATTTTCCACTGTGGTGACCCCTTTGTCTATAAAAGGAGGCCCAAGGCAAGTGTAGAAAGGATTGGAGCCCTGGGTTAGTGAATCCACCCCCTCACACATTCACACGCACGTAGTCATTCTGCCCCGAGGCAACCCTGTTGGGCAAGTGTGTTGCACTCACCACCATTTTTATTTCATCAATCCACCAAAGCAGGAGTAGGGTTTTACGCCTGACGGCGGCCCAAACCTGGGTAAAGATTGCCCGCGTGATCCCCGCCGTGCTATTTGACGCCCCTCTATCTGCTGCTGCTGCTTGCTTTCAATCATGAGGGCCATGTCTACCAACTCCTGGTAGTTGGTGAATGTTGCCACCATCAACTGCATACTTAGCTCATCATTCAGTCCTTCAAGAAACTTCTCCTGCTTCGCGGCATCTGTGGCCACATCATCTGGGGTGTAGCGTGCTAACTTGCTGAACTCATCCACGTACTGCACCACAGTACGATTTCCTTTGCGTAAGTTGTGAAACTCATGCTTCTTCATCCTCATGGCTCCAGCTGAGACATGTGCAGTGCAGAAGGCCTGATGAAACTGATCCCAAGTAACATTGACCACGAGGAAAGTGGCAGTGTAGTTCTCCCACCATGAGGCTACGGGTCCATCCAGTTAATGTGCGGCAAAGCGCACCTTCTTAGCATCTGTGCAACCTGCGGTGGTCAGCTCCCTTCCAATCTTGCGGAGCCAGTCATCAGCAACAATTGGCTCGGTGCTGCTAGAGAACACCGGCAGATTCAACCTTAGAAAACGGGCTAAGTTGTCAACTGGGGGTGGTGGCGGTGGATTTTTGTTGTTGTTGTTGCCTTGGTTCTGGACTAGCAACTGCATCAAGGCATTCTGCTGTTGGATCAACTGAGTGAGCTTCGGCGGGAAAACGAATCCGGGGTCACGTCTTAGAGGCATCTGATAGGTTTAGAGGGGTGAGAACAGAATAGAATAGCGTCTAAAGAGATATTTCACTACCCATATGCACATGAGACAAACATATTCAATTCACACCACTCAATTCAAACAAGATTCATACAATTGACCTAAGCTACTATTACAAGATCTCGCAACGATTTCTAACTACTTGGAAGAATACAAATAGTGATATGGTGGTCGACTAGAAATTTTGATCGGTGGAAGATTCCATAATATCCGCTCTAGCTTCGTCTTCATAATCACCACTGTCGGGGTCTGTGTTTGTGTCTGTAGTCTTCACAACGAACGTACACTCCAGGCTCGGGCTTCGCCACGGGTATTCCTAGCTTCCTCCTCAGGTCTTCATTCTACTCCAGTAGTACCTCAATTTCTTCTTCATATCCATCACGTGTAGCCTTGAGTTCCTCTTCTAGATCCATATTTCGGGTCATCACCTTCTTCATATATATCATGTTAGTGCACATCTGGTTCTCATAATGATGAATGTGATGGTTCAACTCCTGTATGTAGGCTGCAATAGATTTATCCTTCCTGGTGCGGATCATCTCCCATTGCTCATCTCGGCGTCCACATATCTGGTAGGTGGTGTCTTTAAGATCCTTATTGTACAACTCGCCTATGCGTCCAACGGTGATGTGGGCGGCCATGCTCTTCCCTAAAGTCCAGGTTGGTGCATCAAAGGAAAACTCGATGGCCTCGGTAATTGGTGCAAAAGTCCTTCCTGGAACAAGAACTTGAATCGTCTAGCGCTCCTCTTCTGGTAAAGTGGCGGTGAAGGTTCCGATGAAGCTTGTTATGCCGATGTTCAGGTACCTAGTGACTTCCTTAAAGTGTCGTCCGAAAGGGGTGTTGTCATCTGATTGAGTGAACTTGTTCCTTGGGTCCGACATCTATAGTGTAGAAATAGAGTAGAGTTAGAAATGAGTAGAGAACAGTACCCTATGGCTTTTCCTAGTGGCCGTGTCCTGCAGTCAGTGTGTGCTCTGATATCATCTTGTAGCGACCCGATCCCACTAGACCGTAGTCTCTGTGCTTAAGTGTCATCCCTGGACCGGTATTGCAGACACACAGAGTACTTGAGGATTTATAACAGAGTTCAATCACACACTTATTACATCGAGTGTCTCATAAAGAGTACTTATTAAAATAATATGGCTGAAGGCCATCTAAATAACTGCGGAACCTTCGAAGGTAAATAAGTCCATCCAACTCCACGGCAAAATTGAGTGCATGACAACGACCTATCGCACCTTACTCTTCGTCTGAAAATTCTTCAACATGATATGTTGCAGCCGTGTAGGTCAGCACATGGAATATGCTGGCAAGATCACACTATAGAGGAAATGATGAAATAAAAGCTCTCACTACATGCATATTTGGCTGGTGGAGGCTCTAAGTTTATCATTTGCATAAAGCTAATTTTACCCTACAACTAAAAGGAATAGATTTTATTTAACTACCAAGTTTATGCCATTATTGAGAAGGTTCCCCCAACTCCATTCCAAATTACCATGTAATAAAATTAATAACCCAACAAATTCATTAAGTAAAGTGATGAGATCAATTAATAATTCAAATACCAGATACTCAAGATGTCCATAACCGGGGACACGGCTAATCATGATTAGTTTATACACTTTACAAAGGTTTGCGCACTTTTTCCCACAAGACTCGGCCACATCCATGATCGGAAGATCGAGACATAGTCTTTATGAAGCATTAACTCTTTACTCTGGGTAGACAGTACCACCTACTTTCCCCTACATCTGCTAGCCTACCACTGAAAGAGGTCACACAACTTACTCAACTATGCCAGAGCCCATAAAGGCTTGTGGCTGCACACGAAAGTTTCTAGCATGAATAGTCTTATGATCCCTTTGAGCCTGGGTGGCATTCCATAGGATGATCACACGGGTACTCCAGGATATCCTAGGACAACACTGGATTCTCCAGATGCCCGCAACCAATCCACCCAGATGTGTATTAAAGTAGCCACCTTAAGTTTCCCTTAGTTTACATTACTCTCACAACTTTCATGATTCTCACATACCAATCCCCGTCTACGAGCATGGCTAAGCAATAAGAGCATAACGTATATTCCCGGGGTGATAAAAGGTATTAGGTTCCTATCTCATCAACTACTTAACATTAACCACATGTTCCCAATCCTACTCATGCAATGATTAAGGATTGATACTAATGCATAAAAATTGGGTAGTAAAGGGATATGATCAAAGTGTAACTTGCCTTTCTGACGATCGGAAAATCCTAGAGATTCGTAGTAGCAAGCTTCACACTTCAGAAAATCTATCACAGACAAACAATAGCATACATAAGCACTCAATCATAAGAGGTGAAGGTAAAACCAAATAAAATGCTCTAAACAAAAAGTTCAAGTGAAGAGCTTAGATTTGCAAAAAGAATCAATCAAATCGGAGATACGAAACTCAAGTTACGATCAAAAGAAGTTCAAATTCAAATTTGTTTGAAACCAAATTTTAAACTTTCAAAAACACTTTTAAGTTGATTATCTAAACGTAGGGGATTGTAACGAAGAATTTGGCATTGGTTTCGTAGGATTTGGATAGATGAGCAAAATGTTGTGATAGTTTAAAGATCAGGGACTAATCTGCGAAGAAAATAATTATAGATAGGTCCTTGGACGAAAATAAACAGAAAAAGAAAAATCTAACGAACGAACGTTCGCTACAGAAACCTAACAAACGAAAACCGTTCGCTACCGATCTAAACGAATGAACGTTCGCTAATTAAAACTGATCGGGTTATTAAAATAAAACCGTAGGAAAACCCAAAATAAACCGGGACGGCTCGGCTGTTCCGGCGGTTTTCGACGGTTTTTCGTCGACGGCGACGAATTCCGACGATGGCCGCGGCAGCGGTTGTGGACTCGGGCGGGGCGGGGACAACGGCTCCGCCATTGGGCGGTGGCGGCGTGGGGCGACATGGCAGGCAGCGGTGGCTAAGCGGGCGGCGCGGCTGCGGTGGCGGCGCTTGCAGTGGCGACGGCTTGATGCTGCTGCGGGACGACGATGACAGTTGATGAGGTGAGATGGAGGCGGGGTGGCGGCTTATAAGGGGGGAGGGGTCCGGCGGCCTTGGCGGAGGGGGCAAGCCGTGTGGTGTCCCGCTAGGACATGGGCGACGGCGGCGAGGCGTGGCGGAGCCGGACTCGGGGACGGCGGGCGAGGCGGTGGCGGCTGGGCCGGCCCAGTTTGGCTGCGAACTTTTTTTTAAATAGCGCCGTGAATAAAAAAATTCAAATAAAATAAAATAAAATTCCTAAAATTCCAGAAACAATTTTGTTTCATCCCCTCCTATTATTTAGGACAATGTGAACATTTTTCTGGACTAAATGCAATTTTAAAAAATGCAACTTTTCCCCTAATTTAATAAATTGCAGCCGAATAGAATTGCAAATAAAAATTAAATAAATATATTTTTATTCAAAATTAAATTTCCAATATTTCCTAGCTGTTTTGAAGAAGTCATATTATCTTCTCTCATTATTTTATTTATTTGAAATAATTGGAAATATAATTTCGAATAAAATCACTTTGATCTAATTTGCCAATTTTGAAAATTCAAAAATGGATTTTTGTGAAAACCTCCAACTCTCTCAATTGGTCCTTGAGTTGCTTAAGGTTTCTAGGATCAATAGTCCAAATAAAACAAAATCAAAATGCACAAAATGGATGCATATGATGACCTAATGATTAACATCCAAATTAAAAAATTGGGATGTTACATCAACCCACAAAGGGTAACGGCTGCGCGAGTCCACGGAGGGCTCCACCCACGAAGGGTCCATGAATAAGAAACCTTGTCTATCCCACCATGGCCATCGCCCACGAAGGACTTGCCTCACTCGGGTAGATCTTCAAGAAGTAGGAGATCGTCTTGCCCTTACAAACTCCACATCATGTCAGAGGATCCCAAGCGACACCTAACAAATCTAGGAGACACCACTCTCCAAAAGGTAATAGACGGTGTGTTGGTGATGAACTCCTTGCTCTTGTTCTTCAAATTATAGTCTCCCCAACACTCAACTCTCCCTCACAGATTTGGCTATGGTGGAAAGGTAATTTGAGTGGAAGGCAACTTAGGGAAGGCTAGAAATCAAGGTTCAAATGGTAGGAATGGAAGCTCTTGATCTCAATACATGAGTAGGTGGTTCTCTCTCAGAAAATGAATGGTGGAAGTGTAGGCACGTTCTGATGGCTCTCCTCTTGAGGAAGAAGGGGCGGAGGGGTATATATATCCTCCACACGAAATCCAACCGTTACATACTTTTGACCCATCTCGGTGGCACCGACCAGAAAACTCGGTGGCACCGATCTGTGTAAAAATATGAACATTAGGAATCTCGGTGGGACCGGCAGGAACAACTCGGAGGGACTGATGTGCAAGGGATTAGGGCAAACCTCGTCTTGGTGGCACAAAATGCATCATCTCGGTAGGACCGGAGTGAAGCAATAAGGCAACAGAGAGTTGTGAGTGCTTGTACTTGCGTTGGTAATTCCCCGAAGAGGAGAGGATGATGTAGCACAACAACAATAAGTACCTCCCTTAGTTATTAAACTAAGGTTATCAATCCAATAGGAGAACCAAGCAACACTATGTAAACAACACCCGCACACAGGCCACAAAGGCTTGCAACCCAACGCGTAAGAGGGGTTGTCAACCCCTCATTAGTATTGAGATAGATTAAATTGTATGAGAGACGATAAATAGATCTAGCAAAAACACAAAATAAATTAAGTAAAGAAAAAGTGCACAAGGTATTTTTGGGTTTTTGGATAAATAGATCTGAAAAAAATATGATAGGAAATAGATCCGTCTGCCGTAAATTTTTCTAGAGGCTTCTCTCGAGAAAATTGCATACGGTGGGTAAACAAATTACTGTTGGGGAATTGATAGAAGAGTAAATAATCATGACGATATCCAAGGCAATGATCATGTATATAGTCATCACGTACGAGATTAGTAGACCGACTCCTGCCTGCATCTACTACTATTACTCCACACATCGACCGCTATCAAGCATGCATCTAGTGTATTAAGTTCATGGAAAAACGGAGTAATGCAATAAGAACGATGACATGATGTAGACAAGATCTATTCATGTAGGAATAGACCCCATCTTTTTATCCTTAATGGCAATGATACATGCATGTCATGTCTCCTTCTGTTACTAAGATTGAGCGCCGCAAGATCGAATGCATCACAAAGCACCTCTCCCCATTGCAAGAAAAAATCAATCTAGTTGGCCAAACCAAGCCAAAGTTTCAGAGAAGAAATATGAGGCTATAAAGATCATCCATAAAAGAGTTCAACAAAGACCCAAATAATATTCATGGATAGATCTGACCATAAACTCACAATTCATTGGATCCCAACAAACACACCACAAAAAGTCATTACATCAAATAGATCTCCAAGAACATCAAGGAGAACAATGTATTGAAGATCAAAAAGAGAGAAGAAGACATCTAGCTACCACCTATGGACCCGTAGGTCTGTGGTAAACTACTCATGCATCATCGTAGGGGCAAGGGTGATGATGAAGAACCCCTCCGTGATCGTTAACCCCTCTAGCAGAGTGCCAGAAAAGGCCTCTAAATTGGATCTCGTGGTTCTGGAATTTGCGGTAGCTGGAATTGTGTTTCGTCGACTCCCTAGGGTTTCTCGAATATTAGTATATTTATAGAGCTGAGAGGCGGTGGTAGGGGTTCTTATGGGCCCCACTACCCACCAGGGTGTGCCTGGGGGCACTAGCACGCCCTGGTGCCTAGTGGGCCCCATAGGGCCCCTCTAGTGCACTTCCTGGGCCTCCTGGGTGTCTTCTGGGCGGAAACAAA
Organism: Triticum aestivum; assembly: GCF_018294505.1. NCBI lineage: Eukaryota > Viridiplantae > Streptophyta > Magnoliopsida > Poales > Poaceae > Triticum > Triticum aestivum. The sequence goes on along the minus strand of NC_057809.1, from coordinate 198,235,581 downwards.
TCTCCAAAAAGTTTTTCTACATTTGGACTCTATTTGGTATTGATTTCTTGTGAAGTAAAAAAAACAAGCAAAAAACAACTGGCACTCGGCACTATGTCAATAGGTTAGTCCCAAAAAATGATATAAAGTTGCTAGTAAATGAATATAAAACATTCAAGAATTATACTTTAATAGCATGAAACAATCAAAAATTATAGTTATGTTGGAGACGTATCAAGTTGGTCAGTGTGACTGATTGCAATTCTCGGTGGGACGGAAACAATTGCAACAAGCTACAGAGAGCTGGCAAGGCCATCTCGATGGGACCGAGATCCATTTCGGTGGATCAGAATTGTTAGGGTTTTGGCAGTGGCTAAGTCTAGATGAACTCGATGGTTCCGTGTAGGAAATACCGGCGGGGCTTGGACATATTTGGATAGAGAAAGTTGCTAAGGGTTTTGGAGCAATATTATTAAGCACTTGAGCAACCAGGTCATCAGGGAACACCTCATCCCCTTTTAATAGTATTGGCTTTGCTATGGACTCAATGTGATCTTGGATCACTTAAACAAAAATGTAGAGTCTTGAGATTTTGTCAATCCTTGTCCTTAGCATTTTGAGGGGTCCACATCTCTAGTCCTTGCCATGCCAATCATTGAACATCCTGAAATATTTATCTTGAATGGACATTAGTTCCATGAGGTATATGTTGTTATGAATTACCAAAACCACTCGGGGATTAGTTGCACTTTCAGTCTCCCCCTCTTTGGTAATTGAAGACAACATATAGATCAAAGCTTTGACAAATGATTAAATGAATGAAATAAATCGTCGCTTTGTCACAGTAGGTCACGTTTGTTGTATGCATGTACATCCACAATGATTTTATGATAGAATCAAGATAGTCATACCTGTGCTATCATAGAAGGGTTCCATGACAATACCAAAATTATCATCACAGAAGTGTCCACTTCCATGATGATAAATGGCGCATCATGGAAGTGCTTTCATCAAGGGTAACAGACACGTGGCATCCACCATAACGGGTTTCCATTAAGCTATCAGGTTCCAGTTTGGATCCGATAACCCATTAGCAGCCCGGACCATTGGGGATTTTCCACATGTAAAATTCTCAATGACCAGAGGATCCACGTGTCCACGTGTCTGTTCACTGTTGGGATAGATGGCATCAACTCATTGGACGGGAGGCGCCTATGATTCGTTGACACGTGTCACAACCCAACAAAGGCCCATTCAGGTGAAAAGGACGACCCATTTGACTTGGTTAAAAGGTAGTGGGCCGGCCCACGGAAGGACTGTTAATGGCCTGTTCGCATATAGTCCATTTATAGCCTGCTAACTCACGGCCCGTTATGGCCTATCCGGATTAGGCCCAATAGCATCATTTGGGCCGTCCAATATGATTCCATCCCATTATAACTTTGGGCCCATGTAAGGCCCATGACGTCTTTCGGCCCATATGAGGCCCTTTGTAACTCTAGGCCCATTAAAGGTCCATGGTGAAACTGGCCCATTATGAATAGTGTATCGCTTTATACCCACCAACGGCCCTTTATTCTGTTGGGCCGTTTCCAGCCCATGTCAACTTTTGGCCTTCTAAGGGCCCATTTATTTTTAGGCTCATTTCCAGCATTCAGTTTCTTACGGCTCATTACTGGCATGTTCTGCTTGTGGGCCAAATTCAACGAGTGGTTACAGTCTGCCTGTTTGTGGCCCATTAACCCATAGGGTTGTTTTCATAGCGTCATCAAATACGACCCATTAACGACTCATGATCATCTCGATAGAATTAACCCCGTTATACATTTCGGCCTATTAACGACCAGCTATGGTCGGGCCATAAACATACGATTTCCACTCTAGCCCGTTTACGACCCATTTTGCAGACCGTTATTGGTCCATGAATAGAATGCCCCAAGTTTGGCCAATCGATCATAGGGCCCATAGAAGGGCCATAGATCCTACGACCCATATATTATTCCCATGGTTATTATGGCCTAGTTATAAAAATAGGTTATTGTGGCCACTGGAAAAACGCGGAAAAAGAACTGCAGTGACTGCAAGCAAACAACTAGACAATAAGGAATTAAATAAGCAAGCAACTAACGCTAGGCTATTACGACTATTACACATATTACAACCATTGGGCATCAAAGTCCGCCACCAGTGTAAATATAGGGAACAAAGCAACATATTACATACACTAGCCATCTAAATTGGCCACCAGTGCAAATAAATGCGGTGGCAAAACAAGTCCATAACTAAAACAACTTCAGAAGAGCTCAAGAAACATTATCCTGGGTATCCACCATGCTGGTGATAACCCACAAGTATAGGGAATTGCAACAGTTTTCGAGGGTAGAGTATTCAACACAAATTTATTGATTCGACACAAGGGGAGCCAAAGAATATTCCCAAATATTAGCAGCTGAGTTGTCAATTCAACCACACCTGGAAACTTAATATCTGCAGCAAGTATTTAGTAGCAAAGTAATATGATAGTAGTGGTTACGGTGGCAAAAGTAATATTTTTGGTTTTATAGTGATTGTAATAGTAGTAATGGAAAAGTAAATAAGCAAAGAACCTTGTATGAAAAGCTCGTAGGCATTGGATCGGTGATGGAGAATTATGTCGGATGCGATCAATCATGCAACAGTTATAACATAGGGTGACACAAAACTAGCTCCAGTCCATCAATGTAATGTAGGCATGTATTCCGAATATAGTCATACGTGCTTATGGAAAAGAACTTGCATGACATCTTTTGTCCTACCCTCCCTTCGCAGCGGGGTCCTATTGGAAACTAAGGGATATTAAGGCCTCCTTTAAATAGAGTATCGTACCTATCAGGTGGTAGGTGCGACATATGCCAACGAGTGGCTAATCATTGTGGGAGCCAGTAAGACATCGCCGGTGCCTGGAAACGGGATAAGGCGAAGACATGCACGCCGGCAGATCTTACCCAGCTTCGGGGCTCTCCGTGGAGATAACACCCCTACTGCTGCTCTGCGGGGTCTCCGCATGATCACTAGATGAACAAGTAGCTACACAATGCTCCTTGAGATGTTTGGTGGGAGGAGGAAGAAGGGCACGACCAGCCTGCTTCTTCTCCTTGTGTGGTGTCTAGGATTAGTAGGGGGTCGAACCCTTTGCATCGGTGCCCCGGGGGGTTTATATAGGCTTACTCCACGGTGGTACAATGGTAATCCGACTAGGCGCGGGGCCCAGACGTCTGTGACTGCGCTCGCCGGCTTCTGCGCCAGCTGCTGGGGGCCGCCAACTGGTGGGTCCCGCCGGCTGCCGGCCCCTTGGTCGACAGGCAGGCCCCACTGTCCAGGGCCTGGTTGGTGGCTGGTTACTGTGGCTCCATCTTGGTGACGTGGGCTTCGTCGTGGTAGGCGCGGCTACAGTGCCGCCGCCCGTCGGGCGATCGCTGTAGCCTCACCGCGTCTTGTCTCCTTAATGGGGTGTCTCCTTCGAGGGAGGTGGCAAGCCGGCTGCGGGGAGCCGGCTCTGTCTTGGGCCGACTGGTTGGAGGCATGGCCGCCTTCGGGCGTCTCCCTGCCCGAAGGGGTCCACCATCTGTGGGCCACGCTGGCGGCCCGTCGTGGGTGACATCAGGGGCAACGTGGCAACAGTGCCGCGCCGGACGGGTCATGGCTACTCCGTATGGCGCACTGTGCCAGGCGTGCTCCGGGATTCGGGGGTGGCTGGCTTTACTGTAGCCACGCCCCGTCGCACCGCTGTTAGGTGGGTGCAAACTTTGTGGGTACGGTCTCGACCGCTTTATGGGAGCCGGCTTCTTGGAGTCGGCCTTCTCATGGCCGGCTTCCCGAAGTCGGCCCTCCCGTGGCATTCTTCATGAGGGCTAAAGTCGGGCCGCCTTTTGAAAGCCGGCCTGGATGGCAGCCAGCAAGGGGAAGGCGGCTCCATGTCTTGGATTCTTGAGGGCCGGACGGGCTCGTAATTTTTCAGAAGGGTCAGGGGAAGCCGGCTAGGCTACCCATGGCTATTTACTCCGACAGTAGTCCCCGAAGCTGATCGAGATCCAAGGCGGACAAAGGGACGAGAAGCTTGGTCAGCTTCCCATCCTGAAGAGCCAGCTTTGCGGGTGTATGCCGACTTCAGAGAGCTCTGCGCCTTGGAGGCGAGAAAGGGGGCGACCTGTGCGCTGACCGCGGGCCCTCCCGCGGCCACGTGGCGGCGAGATCCTGCCAGCGCACGCGTGCGACGGGATGCCGCCGCAGGCCCGGGCCCGCCACTCGCAGGCCTTGGTCCGAGCGCGGATCTTCCGTGGCCCACATGGACCGCTCGCCTTCCCGCGGCGGTTTTATTTCGCCGTTAAGGCACAATAAGCGCGGGACATGGGGGAGCGGGCACGATCGATCCCCACGTTTCCCCACGCCGCGCCTCCTCGGCTTCGCCACGCGAGCCTATAAGTAGGGGGAGGAGGGGGAGCGGCAGAGGTTCGCATGCTCCCTCTCGCTTCGCCCCTTATCGTCTTCGTTTCTTCTTCTTGTTGCCGCCGCAGCCTCCCGTCTCAGCGCCGCCGCGCCTCCACATCGTTTTGCTCCCATGGCGCTGTCAAGCTCGTGGGACGGCTCCAACGTCCATGAGGACCACGTTGAGTTCCTCCGCCAGACTCGGCGCCTGCCCGACGCCAACCTTGTGCGGGTCTGCCTGACGCCAAAGACGGAGATTTCACCGGCGCCGGAGGAGGGCGAGCGGGTCGTCTTCCGCTCGCACTTCCTACGCGGCTTCGGCCTTCCGGCGAGCGGATTTCTGTGCTCCTTCCTCGAGTTCTACAACCTTCAGCCGCATCATCTCACGCCCAATGCGGTGATGCTACTGTCGGGCTTCGTCTCCCTCTGCGAAGGTTTCTTGGGGCTGCTCCCCACGCTGGAGCTCTGGGGGGAGTTCTTCTAGAGCAAACTCGGCACCGTCGTCGCAGGCGTGCCCACCCCCTGCGGGGCCTTCATCGCCATGAGGAGGGCGGGCGAGAACAACCCGTTCCCGCCCATCCCCCTGATCCAGTCGGTGAAGATCTGGCAGAAATCATACTTCTACGTGAAGAACCTCGCCGAGCAAGGAGACCACGTCAACCTGCCGGCTTACGTAGCCGGCGCGCCGGCTAGGAGGCAGCCTTCATGGAGTTTCCGGTCCCGGTCGCTGTCTCAGGCCGGGAACGCCGCCGTCTCCCGGCTTCGGGTGATGATCCAGTCGGAAGGCCTGAGCGGGGCCGACTTGGTGGCCGCCTTCGTGGAGCGCCGGATATCCCCTCTCCAAAGCCGGCCCCACATGATGTGCCAGATGAGCGGCCAATTCGACCCAAGCCGGCTGAGCACCAGGGAGATGCCTCACGCGGAGGTATCGTATATGGTAAACTATATCTCCAATTGCAAGCTCGCCGAGGACTGGCGATATGGCAAGGCGCCGTATTCTCGTGCCAACCCTTCGCCCGTGGTAAGCTTTCCTTTCTTTCTTCTTTTCATTGGTAGCCGGCTTCATGATGGCCGGTTTCTAATCAGTCGGTCCTTGTTAGCAGAACCCCCTTCTCCCGCCGACGACGGGGACAGCGGGGATAGAACGCCAGTATGCCCCCGACCGCACGGCGGACGACATCGACGATCCGGACTTGGGGGCGGCCGCCATGGAAGACGCTGTCGTGGGGGACGACGCCGAGCCCGGGGGCTCAAGGCTCACCGCGAGCTTCGAGGACTGGCCGGATGATGCTGAAGCCGAAGTCGCCCCGCGTCGCCAGCCGGCAGCCGACCATCAGGGCACGGGCTGGTCCATCGCGCCGGCTGCCGGAGGTGGCGCACAGAAGCACCGGGCCGCTTCAGGCCTCTTCGGCAGTCGGCCGAAAAAGTCCAAAGCCTCCACCGCGGCGACCAAGCGAGATGAGGCGGCTGCGAAAGCGGCCTGCTTCCGCAAGGCGGTGAAGCAGCCTCAGGCGGTCTCAGCGTAAGTCGCCAATTGCCTTGTCGCATGCTCTTCATCATTCTCTTCTTGTTCGAGCATTCTTCTTAATTTCTTCCGTTTGCTGGGCAGGGCGCCGCTTCCCCTTGAGCGTGGTCCGGGCGGCTCCGTAGTTGGGCCGACTGGAGGTTCTTCAAGCTCCCGCCGCGTGGACCCCCGCGCCGACCTCAGGGAAGCCATAGAGAGGAACGCCCATGAAGCGCGGGAGGAGCGCGAGGTGGCGGAGAAAGCAGCCGCCCAGGCGGCGAGGGAGCAGGCCGACGCAGCAGCCAAGGCCTAGGCGGAGGCGGCGACCGCGGAGACGGAGGCGAAGGGTTTGCGCAACCAGCCTCCGCTGCTCGCCATTCCCCTCCGAGCCGTGGCCCCCGACACCCCATTGCCCTTGGCGGAGGAGATCGTCCAAGGCCCGCCGCTGGTGGAGAGGGGGGAGGACCCCGTGGCCTTTGCGAGGAGAACGCCACCAGCAGCGCCAACCGGAGCGGGCCAAGGCGGCCAGTCGTCAACGGCGCCAGAGGGGCCGACCGGGGGCAAGCCGGAGGACAGAGCCGGCCTCGAGGTGCAGCCGGTGATGGGCCGGCGCGTAGGGGGAGGCGCCGCTCTGCCGGAGTCGTGCCGAGTCGCGGGCGCAGGCCAGTCGGCGGAAGATCAGGAGGCGGCCAGCACTGCCACGTCCGAGTGGACTCCCAGCGGGGGGACTGGCGAGCTGAATGTGGTGGCTCAAGGGGTCCGGAGCCGGCTGCAAGCTCAGGCCGCCCTGCTGCAACAGTTCACCCAGGAGTTCCTATCGATGCGAGCCACCATCCGGGTAAGTCCTTCATTCTTGGCCGCTTTGCTCTCTTGATTTCTTCCGTGGGGGCGCGTCAGCGCACCCACTGGGTGTAGTCCCCGAGATTCGAGCCAACTGCTGCGCAGTCGGGTCAGATCTTTCTTGACGGCTACCTTATTTTTGCCTCTTGTCTGAACTTCCAGGACTATCACAACCTCTGTGCTGCCGCCTTCAACTCCGAGGCTCGGGAGTTGAGCCGGAGGACCGACGACCTGGCCGACAGCCGAAGTAAGTACTCGATCTTGTCTGTCTCCTGTGGGGGCGCGTCAGCGCACCCACTGGGTGTAGTCCCCGAGATTCAGGCCGACTGCTGAGCAGTCGGGTCGGATCTTTCTTGATGACTCTTTCCTTATTGATTTTTCTTTTTCTTTGTCTTCAGGGGCGAACGCCGACTTGAGGAAGGAGCTCGGCGAAGCGAAAGCCGCCCTTCATACCAAGGATGCCGAGTACGCTGCCTTGGTCCAGGAGCGTGATCGCCTGGCCAAGAAGCTGGCCGACCAAGAGCAGAGCCACAAGGCAGCCCTGCAGAAGGCGCAGGACAGCAAGGCTGCCCTGAAGGCAGAGTTTGAGACCGAGGCGGCGAGCTGGGCTGAGACCCGGCGAGCACTGGATGAAGGCTTTGGCCGCATCAAGGACTTGATCGACGGTAAGCCGCCTTCCTCGCTCCTCTCCTGCCCATTGCCGCCTGGTCTTTGGCTTAACTTGTGCTGCTGCTTATCTTTTTGTGCAGACTACTTCCCCGGCTACTCCGCCTTCGCCGCCCAAAGCATCGAAGCCCATCGCGAGGCGCGCCGTCAGACGGGGGCCAACATCGCGCCGGATGCGAACCGGACGCTTGAGGAGCAGCTCTTGGCTGTCCAGGCACAGTTGCAGCCGGCTCATCGGATGCTTCGCCGGCTCCAACGCGCCGGGGTGCAAGTGTTGGCCACCCTTTGGCCCGGCGAGACAATCCCCCGCACCCCAAGCCGGACTGCCGACTGGGTGGAGGTCGCAGTTGGTCGTTTCGAGGCTTGGAAGGCGTCGGCGGCCCGCCTCGGAGCCGGGCGGGCGTTGGAGTTCGTTAGGGCTTGGTACCCAGGGCTGAGCCTAGACCAGCTGCGCACTTGGCGGATGGAGGCCGACGCGGAGCTAGAAAAGGTGAGGCCGGCTATCGCCCCGCGAGCTTCGACGATCGCCGAGTGTACCGACATCAGCGTTTTCGCACCCGAAACCGACGATGACGGTGTTGCCCAGCCGGAGGAGTGGTTCGGGCTGAATCCGCCAGAGGGCGAGGACTCGGCAGAGGAGATCGCCTCCAGCGACGAGGGCGAGGATGACGAGGAGGAGGACAGCGAAGACGTCGAGCCGGCTGGTGGAACAACCGGCCGACCTCAGGCCGACCGTGCCTCCAGCAACGAGGCACGTGGAAGCGCGCCCTCTACGGGAGGCGGTGACCAAGCCGAAGTTCGCCAGCTGGCCCTCCTTCAGCCGGCACGACCATCTCCGCTAACCAGTCCGGCTCGTCGGTCGCTCCGCCAGCTTGACCTGCCATCTTTATCTTTCCTGCTTGTTGTCTTTTGAACAATCTTCATTAAGTTTTCGCAGTTCCACCCACTAGGGGTGTATCCAAACTATGTTGAATGCTGGCCTCTCGGAGGTCTTTTATGTAAATATTGTTATGTGCATGTTTGGCGTCCATTCGCGTATGCTTTTTATCCTTAGGCCTTTTCCTTTGCCGCCTTCCCTCTTTGGGGAGGCAAGTACTTGAGCTTTCTTGGATTGAAGTGAAGTGAATGGAAACCGGCCGGCCAGCTACTCTAGTAGCCAGTCGGCGGTGGGAGAAAAAACCGGCTTTTGTTATATTAGTCCGTTAGTCCCTAGCCGTTTTTCGTGTGGGCGCCCATTCCTGCCTTTAACTCTTGCCAGCCGGACAGCCAGTTCTTCGAACTGCGACTTTTGGCAAGAGAAGGCTTGGGAGCCGGCACACTACTTGTCTGACTGCGGGTAGGACTTCTAATATAACTCCAGTCGGCCAGTCCCCGAGCCGACTAGTCGAACTCGATGCCAGACTGAACAAGTAAATGAAATGACAAGGTCATAAGCATGATACTTTTCATTCATAAATAAGGGATGGCAGTCCCCGAGCCCTCCTTGGGGGGTCTATTGTCTCGTACTTAATACAAAAGTTAGCATGATACATACTGCATTTCAACTGTAAAATCTTTGAAGTAGGTTGGCGTTCATGGTCGTTCCGACTCCTTGCCGGAGTCGTCTCTCTTGCGTGCCTTCGGCTTCTGTGCATCGATCAGGTAGTAGGAGTCATTGCCGAGAGCTCTGCTGATGATGAAGGGGCCTTCCCAAGGGGCCGAGAGTTTGTGCTGGCCGGCTGTTTGCTGGATCAGCCGGAGCACAAGATCGCCCTCTTGGAAAGATCTTGGCCTGACCTTCCAGCTGTGGTAGCGGCGCAAACCCTGCTGGTAGATGGCAGACCGGCTGAGGGCTAACAGCCAGCTTTCTTCTAGCAGGTCGACATCGTCTTCTCGTGCTTCCTTGGCCTCCGCTTCCGTGTACATGGTTACTCGAGGCAAGTCGAACTCGATGTCAGTTGGGATGACCGCCTCGGCACCATACACAAGGAAGAAAGGGGTGAAGCCGGTTGACTTGTTTGGTGTAGTGCGCAGACTCCAGAGGACAGCCGGCAGCTCATCGAGCCAACAGCCGGCTGAGCGCTCCAGAGGTACGACCAGTCGGGGCTTGATGCCGGAGAGGATGAGGCCGTTGGCTCGCTCGACCTGGCCGTTTGACTGCGGGTGGGCGACGGATGCTAAGTCCAGTCGGATACCTTGGGCTGCGCAGAAACGTGCCAAGGCTCCTTTGGCAAAATTCGTGCCGTTGTCGGTGATGATGCTGCGTGGCATGCCGTACCGAGTTGTTATGTCTGCAATGAACGTCACAGCAGTCGGCCCATTCAGCTTCTTGATCGGCTTTGCCTCAATCCACTTGGTGAATTTGTCCACGGCGATGAGCAAATGCGTCATGCCGCCGTGCGCCGTCTTGAATGGGCCCACCATGTCCAGTCCCCAAATGGCGAAGGGCCAAGTGAGGGGAATGGTCTTGAGTGCTGAAGCCGGCATGTATTGCTTGGAGCTGAAGAGTTGGCACCCCTTGCAATGTTTAACTAATTCTTTGGCGTCATCCAAAGCTGTCGGCCAGAAGAAACCATGGCAGAAGGCTTTGGCGACAAGTGATCTTGAGGCCACATGGTGGCCGCATTCTCCTTGGTGAATGTCTCTGAGGATTGCAATGCCCTTCTCTTGCTCGACGCACCGTTGGAGGATTCCAGTGACACTACGCTCGACTAGTTCTTTGTTGACGATTGTGTATGCTCCGGCTCGACGTTGGACTTGTCTTGCTTCTGTTTCGCCAGCCGGCAGATCTTGTTTTACTAGGAAGTTGAGGATAGACTGAGCCCATGACGGAGCCGCGACTTCTTCTACCGCCAATGTGGCTACTACCACCAGGGTGGGCGAGCTGGGTGGTGAGATGCTGGAGTCGGTCGCCGGCTGTTGTGCTGGTGCAGTCCCCGGGCCGGCTACCGCAGTCCCCGAGCCGGGTGTGGCAGTCCCCGAGCCGGTTACCGAAGTCCCCGGGCCGGCTGCGGGAGTCTCGGGGTCGCCTGCTAGGTTCTTCGAGCTGGACCCGGCCGCATCGGGGTCAGGCGGCACGAAGATGGAGTCGGACTCTGGAGACGGCTTGATGGACGGCTTGAGGAGGCGTTGTAGAGCGACGCCGGTTGGAATTGCTTGCCGAGTGGAGCCTATTCGAGCCAGGGCATCGGCTGGCTCGTTGTCGGCTCGCGGTACATGGAGGAACTCGCATCCTTCAAAGTATCTGCTGAGTTGTTGGACCAGGAAGCGGTAGCTCGCCATATTTGCGTCCTTGGTGTCCCAGTCGCCGGATGATTGCTGGACCACCAGGTCCGAGTCGCCATAACATAGGATCCGGCGAATGCCAAGTTCTTTGGCAAGCCGGAGCCCATGTATGAGCGCCTCGTACTCGGCCACGTTGTTGGAGGCGGCAAAGTGGATCTGCAGCGTGTATCTGAGCTTGTCGCCTTTGGGAGAGGTAAGGACGACGCCGGCTCCCAAGTCGGTGCGCATCTTGGACCCGTCGAAGTGCATGCGCCAATGGGTGGAGTCGGGAGCCGGCGAAAGGTACTGGGTCTCGGCCCAGTCGACGAGGAAGTCGGCCAGTGCTTGGGACTTGATGGCGGTGCGGGGCTGGTAGAAGATCGTGTAAGGGGCCAGCTCGATGGCCCATTTCGCCACCCGACCGGATGTGTCCCGGCTGCCTATGATCTCGGCCAGCGGGGCGGTGCATACGACCGTGATGGGATGCTCTTGAAAGTAGGGCTTCAGCTTCTTGGCGGTGAAGTACACACCGTAACACATCTTCTGGTAGTGCGGGTAGTTCTACTTTGAGGCGGACAGCACCTCACTCAAATAATACACCGGCCTCTGGACCGGCTGGGCTCGGCCTTCTTTTGGGTGTTGGACTATGATGACGGTGCTGACCACCCGGCTGGTTGCGGCGATGTAGAGGAGCATGGGCTCTTTCTCAGTCGGCGCCGCCAGAACGGGCGACGTGGACAGCATCTTCTTCAGCTCGTGAAAAGCTCGGTCGGCCTGGTCGTTCCACTCGAAGTGAGTGCTCTTCTTCATGAGGTGGTAGAGGGGGAGAGCTTTCTCTCTGAGCCGGCTGATGAAGCGGTTCAAGGAGGCCAGGCACCCGGTGAACTTCTGAATGTCTCGAAGCTTGGTGGGGATCGCCATTCTCTCGATGGCCTTGATCTTCACCGGGTTGCATTCGATGCCGCGTTCGGAGACCAGGAAGCCTAGGAGCTGGCCGGCTGGCACTCCGAACACGCATTTCTTGGTGTTGAGCTTGATTTGAAATCGGCACAGGTTCTCAAACGTTTCCTTGAGGTCTCCCAGCAAGGTGCCGCGCTTCTCTGTCTTCACCATGATGTCGTCCACGTAAATGTGAGCGTTTCTGCCGAGTTGCTTGAGGAGGCACTTATGCATGCAACGCTGAAAAGTGGCACTGGCATTTCTCAAGCCGAATGTCATAGTCAGGTAGCAGAAGGCTCCAAATGGCGTGATGAAGGCGGTCTTCAGGCGGTCGTCCGGATCCAGCTTTATCTGGTGATATCCGGAGTAATCATCCAAGAAACTCAACAGCTCGCATCCAGTTGTGGAGTCTATCACTTGGTCGATCCTTGGCAGGGCAAAGGGATCTTTGGGGCAAGCCTTGTTGAGGCTCGTGTAATCTATACACATGCGCCACTTGTTATTCTTCTTTAGCACAAGGACCGGGTTAGCAAGCCACTCTAGAAAGAAAACTTCCATAATGAAGCCGGCCGCCAGAAGCTGGGCTATCTCCTCCCTTACGATCCTGCGTTTCTCCTCCGACAGTCGGCGAAGGGGTTGTTTGACTGGCTTTGCGTCTTCTCGGGCGTGTAGTTTGTGCTCGGCGAATTTCCTCGGAACACCCGGCATGTCCTTGGGGGACCATGCAAAGATGTCCCGATTCTCATTGAGGAAATCGGCGAGCTCGCCTTCCTATTTGCTGTTCAGACTTGCCCCGATGACGGCAAACCTCTCTGGATGCTCGAGGTCAAGAGGTATCTTCTTCGTCTCCTTGGCCGGCTGGAAGGATCCTTGAGCATCATGCTCCTTGGGGTCGGGGGACACGGCCGATTGCTTGCCGGCTATGGCCACGACTCGGTCCAACATCTTCTTTTCCTCGGCAATCACAAGGGACTCGGCCAGCCAGCTGCTGGCTGCCGCGCACTCAGAGGACTTCTTGTAATCGCCGGCTACGGTGATGACGCCTTTGGTGCTTGGTATCTTCATCTTGAGGTATGCATAGTGGGGAACTGCCATGAATTTGGCCAAGGCAGGTCGGCCAAGCAATGCATGGTAAGGGCTCTCCAGGTCCACCACTTCAAGCTAGATCGCTTCCTGGCGGAAATGCTCCTTGTCCCCAAAAAGTACATCGATCTTGATCTTGCCAATGGGGGCGCAGGATAAGCCGGGTACGATGCCATGAAACACCGTCCAAGTAGGCATGAGCTGCTTCGTCTTGACGTTTAGCTTCTCCAGGGTGTCACGGTACAGGATGTTGATGCTGCTCCCGCCGTCTATCAACACACGGGAGAAGCGGGCGGCGCGTCTGTCCATTGCAAGGGTGGCTTCCAGGACCAAAGCATAAGAGCCGGGAGACGGCATCACCTCTGGATGGTCAGCCCGGCTCCAGCTGATGGGCTTTTCTGACCAATGCATGTGTCCAGCGGGGTTGGCAGCGACCACGCTGACTTCCTGGTGCTCTCGGCGTTTGCTGCGCCGGTCTTCGGGCTGGCTGGTAAAGACGATGTAGGTTGCTTGCTCGTCAGGGAATTCATCGTGCACGGCTCCGACTGCGGGCCGAGCGGCCGAAGGCGGCGGGGCCGGAGGCGGCGGGCCGGCAGGCGGAGGAGGCACGAGCCCCTCGCCTTTAGAGATTCGGGTGAGCCAATGGCACTTCCGAGTTGTGTGGTTGGACGGCTTCGCGCCGCTGTGGAACTTGCACGGGGCGTCGAGAGTTTGCTCGTAGGAGAAAGCCGACTGCTAAGCCGGCCGGCCGCCCTTGGGTTTCTTGGGCGCGGGCTGCCCTTCAGGCGGCACGTCTTCAGCTGTGGCCACCTGCTGACTGGCGGGAGGCGGCGCGGGGCCCTTGCGCTTGTGGTCGTTCGAGTGGGGGCGTCGGTCGGAATCCCTAGCCGGCGTCTTGGGCGCCGGGTTGAGTACCTTTCCGGACGCGTCTACCCGAAGCTTGGTCTTCATCGAGGAGTCGGCGGTGGCGTACTTGTCCGCTATGTCCAGAAGCTCGTCGAGGGTAGCCGGCTCGTCGCAGAGGAGCTTGTGCTTGAGGAGGGTGCCTTCTCGGCATCCGGCTGTAAAGTACTCGATGGCTTGCACCTCGTGCATCCCCTTGCAAGAATTGCGGAGCTCGGCCCAACGCGTGAGGTAGTCACGAGTGAACTCGGCGGGGCCTTGTACGCACAAGGAGAGCTGTCTGGGCTTGGGAGCCCGCTTGCAGGTGCTGGTGAAGTTGCGGATGAAAGCTTCGGTGAAATCTAGCCAGCTGTTGATGCTGAGAGGCTTGAGGCTGTTGAGCCAGGTTCGCGCCGTGCCTTGCAGCATGAGGGGCACGTACTTCACGGCAACGCGCCGGTTGCCGTTGGCTATGCTGACCGCCGTGGAGTAGTCGATTAGCCAATCTTCTCGCTTCACAGAGCCGTTGTACTTGGGCGTGTCTCTTGGGAGCGAGAACCCTTTGGGGAAAGCCTCGTCGCGGATGCGGGGGCCGAAACAAGGCGGGCCGACATCGTCTTCTTCTTCCAACGCCAGGGATCGCGCCAGGCGGTCGATCCGATGGTGGGCGTCGTTCTCGCCGACTCCTTCGCGGCGACCTAGTCGGCCGCTGAGAGTCGGGTGCGCCACTGACGGCATGGTGGGATATCTCTCTCCACGGGGTCAAGGCGGAGGCGGGTTGCCCCGCCATTCCATGGCTCGGGGATGGCCGTCCGCGTCTCGCTCGATGGAGATTCGGGTCCGGCTACGGCTAGCAGCCGGCTCTTTCTCGCGCCGCGCACGGGTGTTGCTCGTAGCCGGCGTCCGGGACGTCGCGCCGTGATCTCGGCGCGGGGGAGGGCTTCCCGCGCGGGCGTCTGCTTCATGTCGCTGCGCGGCTGCGTCAATCAGTTGCTGGATGCGCCGGGTCATGTGGGGGAGGTCTTCGGCCTCCAAGCCATCCAACTCGTCTACGGCCTCCTGGGCGGCATGCAAGTTCTCGAGTGGAGTGGCATAGACCGGGCGGTCGACTCCCAGCGTGTCGGCGATGACGGCGCCGCGTTGCTTGACAAGGCCGGCTCGGGGCCGGCGTGCCGAAGGCGGCGCGGTCACCTTCGCGCTGATAGGCCTCAGTGAGGCGTCTCGCGGAGGCCAGCCTCCGGCCCTCTGCGAGGAGGGCGAGGCGGCGTGCCTCCAGTGCTTCGTCGTCGGCATTGGCCGGGAGGGGGGCGGACAAGTCGTGGGCGCTCTCCTCGGCCGGGCCGTCGTGGCCAACAACCATCACTTCGGTGGTGACAGCATCGCAGCCGTCGGCTCAAGGAAGCGGGTCGTTGTAGATCGTGACATTGGTGGGGAAGGTGTCGTAGGAGGCCGTGTCGGAGTCGACAGGCATAGGGTCGATGGAGCCAACCGACTCCAGATCCGCAGCGGGCTCGCTGGAGACATGGAGCTGACCGAGAAGGTTGGCGAGGTGGTCGGTGCCCGCATCGGAGGCGAGCTCATCGGAGATGAGGGTTTTGTCGAGGAGATCGGCGAGGCTGCTCGCCGCGCAGATGCTGGTGACGCCTTGCAGCGCGTCGTGGCAAGCGCCATCGGGCGTGCCGGGCTGGCTACGCTCGCTGGGGACGAAGAGGGTTCCCGTCCAGAACAGGTCTCCGGACAACGGTGCACCTGGCCCCATGGTGGGCGCCAAATGTCGGGTGGTAGGTGCGACATATGCCAATGGGTGGCTTATCATTGTGGGAGCCAGTAAGACATCGCCGGTGCCTGGAAACGGGATAAGGCGAAGACATGCACGCTGGTGGATCTTACCCAGCTTCGGGGCTCTCCGTGGAGATAACACCCCTACTGCTGCTCTGCGGGGTCTCCGCATGATCACTAGCTGAACAAGTAGCTACACAATGCTCCTTGAGCTGTTTGGTGGGAGGAGGAAGAAGGGCACGGCCAGCCTGCTTCTTCTCCTTGTGTGGTGTCTAGGATTAGTAGGGGGTCGAACCCTTTGCATCGGTGCCCCGGGGGGTTTATATAGGCCTACTCCCCGGGGGTACAATGGTAATCCGACTGGGCGCGGGGCCCAGCCGTCTGTGACTGCGCTCGCCGGCTTTTGCGCCGGCTGCTGGGGCCCGCCGACTGGTGGGTCCCGCCGGCTGCCGGCCCCTTGGTTGACAGGCAGGCCCCACTGTCCAGGGTCTGGTCGGCGGCTGGTTACTGTGGCTCCATCTTGGTGACGTGGGCTTCGTCGTGGTAGGCGCGGCTACAGTGCCGCCGCCCGTCAGGCGATCGCTGTAGCCTCACCACGTCTTGTCTCCTTAATGGGGCGTCTCCTTCGAGGGAGGTGGCAAGCCGGCTGCGGGGAGCCGGCTCTGTCTTGGTCCGACTGGTTGGAGGCGTGGCCGCCTTCGGGTGTCTCCCTGCCCGAAGGGGTCCACCATCTGTGGGCCACGCTGGCGGCCCGTCGTGGGTGACATCAGGGTCAACGTGGCAACAGTGCCGCGCCGGACGGGTCATGGCTACTCCGTACGGTGCACTGTGCCAGGCGTGCTCCGAGATTCGGGGGTGGCAGGCTTTACTGTAGCCACCCCCCGTCGCACCGCTGTTAGGTGGGTGTAAACTTTGAGGGTACGGTCTCGACCGCTTTATGGGAGCCGGCTTCTTGGAGTCGGCCTTCTCATGGCCGGCTTCCCTAAGTCGGCCCTCCCGTGGCGTTCTTCATGAGGGCTAAAGTCTAGCCGCCTTCTGAAAGCCGGACTGGATGGCAGCCAGCAAGGGGAAGGCGGCTCCATGTCTTGGATTCTTGAGAGCCGGACGGGCTCGTAATTTTTTTATAAGGGCCAGGGGAAGCCGGCTAGGCTACCCATGGCTATTTACTCCGACAGTACCAAAGCATTAACACATAGTGAATGCATGAACTCCTCAAACTATGGTCATTACCGGTAAGTATCCCGATTATTGTCACTTAGGGGTTAACGGATCATAACATATAATAGGTGACTATAGACTTGCAAGATAGGATCAAGAACTCACATATATTCATGAAAACATAATAGGTTCAGATATGAAATCATGGCACTCGGGCCCTAGCAACAAGCATTAAGCATAGCAAAGTCATAGCAACATCAATCTTAGAACATAGTGGATACTAGGGATCAAACCCTAACAAAACTAAATCGATTACAAGATAAATCTCATCCAACCCATCACCGTCCAACAAGCCTACGATGGAATTACTCACGCACGGCGGTGAGCATCGTGAAATTGGTGATGGAGGAAGGTTGATGATGACGATGGCGATGGATTCCCCTCTCCGGAGCCCAGAACGGACTACAGATCAACCCTCCCGAGAGAGTTTAGGGCTTGGCTGCGGCTTCGTATCGTAAAACATGATGAATCCTTCTCTCTGATTTTTTTCTCCCCGAAAGCGAATATATGGAGTCAAGATGGACGTCGGTGGAGCGTCAGGGGGCCCACGAGGAAAGGGGGCACGCCCAGGGGGGTAGGCGTGCCCCCACCCTAGTGGACATGGTGTGGTCCCCCTGACGTGGATCTTTTCGCCAGTATTTTTTATATATTCCAAAAATAATCTCCGTTGATTTTCATGTCATTCCAAGAACTTTTATTTCTGCACAAAAATAACACCATGGCAATTCTGCTAAAAACAATGTTAGTCCGGGTTAGTTCCATTCAAATCATGCAAGTTAGAGTCCAAAACAAGGGCAAAAGTGTTTGGAAAAGTAGATACGACGGAGACGTATCAACTCCCCCAAGCTTAAACCTTCGCTTGCCCTTAGGCAATTTAGTTGATAAACTTAAAGTGATAAAGAAAAACTTTTACAAACTTTGTTTGCTCTTGTTGCTCTAAATATGTAAAGCCAGCATTCATGTTTTCGGCAAAGATTATGAACTAACCATATTCACAATAACATTGAGGTCTCATGTTTACTCATATGAATGGCATAATCAACTAGTGGGCAATTACCCCACAGTAATCAAAGAGTCCAAAACCTATGGTAACTTGTGTTATTTCTCTAGATTCCCCCACAGTGATACTAGCAAGAAAATCTTTATATTCAGATTTGCGAGGTTCACTGACATTACCCCACTGCGGGAGTTTACAAGTAGTATTAAAATCTTCTAAGTCCATGGTATAAGATTTACAATAAGATCAAACAGGACAGTTTGAGAATTGCGTGATGATGTAAATTTAAACCTTCTCACAAACGAATTAGTTAAATAGAGGTATTGCCGGCACTTATCTGCCTCGAAGCTCTCCAGATCAGCGTTACACACATATGCGTCAAATTCTTCCTTGATTCCTACCCGAACCATGAAGTCCTCTGACAATCATTCACAAGGCCGCACTTGAGCATCTCTTGGTAGTTCATTGTCCGGCTCGCGTATTGCGGGCCTGGGTCCTTGCTTCCTTGAGGAACCACCTTGGTACATTTTCCTAAACATATTTCTTCCTCTTAAAAATTTCTGAAATTTTTAGTAACCCAAAATAAAAGTGAACCAAACTCAACAAAATTGATAGCAACTACTCCTACAAGTGCCTAGAGGCTATATCATGCATTAAAACTGCTTTTGACCACATAAATTTGACATGTAAGCTCAAGAACAGGGTCACCTAAGCAGCAAAATTTTGCAATAAATAAAGTACTAGAACAAAAACTAATTGGACCATTGGAGGAGTCACATACCGAAGAACAATCCCACAAAACAGTTTTGTGAATGGAGCTTTGAGCAAGGAGATCGAAAATGGCAGCAAGATGAGCCAGAACTCGGGTTTGAGCTGGTTAGTGATTTTTTCTGGGTGAAGGAGTGTGTGGGTGCAAGGATAAGTTGAGAGGCCCCACGTGGGGTCCACAAGGCAGGGGGCGCGCCTGGGGGTGGGCGCGTCCTTCACCCTCGTGGGCACGTGGCTGCTCCCCCTGCTGTGTTCTCAGTGCCTAAAATCCTCAAATATTCTAGAAAAAATCATATTTCATTTTCAGGGCATTTGGAGAACTTTTATTTTTAGGGTATTTTTTATTGCAAGGATAATCCAGAAAACAGACAGAAAATACTATTTTTGCTTTATTTAATATAAATAACAAAGGAGGGTACAGAAAGTTGTGCTTTCTAACTTCATCCATCTAAAAGAGATCCAGTCAAGTCATACTCAATGTAAACTAACAATAATACATGCAAATGACAGCGGTGCTCTCCAACTGGTGTTTTTTAATAAAAGGATGATGACTGAACATAAAAGTAAATAGATAGGCCCTTCGCAGAGGGAAGGAGGGATTTGTAGAGGTGCTAGAGCTCGATTTTGAAATAGAGATGAATAATATTTTGAGCGGTATACTTTCATTGTCAACATAACAACCGAGAGATCTTGATATCTTCCATGCTACACACATTATATGCGCTTCCCAAGCAGAATGGTAAAATTTATACTCCCCCACCACCAACAAGCATCAATCCAAGGCTTGCCCGAAACAACGGGTGCATCCAACTAACAACAATCCTAGGTGTGTTTTGTTTGCAATTATCTTGATTTGATTTGAGCATGGGACTGGGCATCCCGGTGACCAGCCATTTTCTTGTGAGTGAGGAGCGGAGTCCACTCCTCTTGAGAATAACCCGCCTAGCATGGAAGATACAGACAGCCCTAGTTGATACATAAGCTATTCGAGCATACAAAACAGAATGTTTATTTGAAGGTTTAGAGTTTGGCACATACAAATTTACTTGGAACGGTAGGTAGATACCGTATATAGGAAGGTATGGTGGACTCATATGGAATAACTTTTGGGTTTATGGAGTTGGATGCACAAGTAGTATTCCCGCTTAGTAGAAGTGAAGGCTAAAAAGAGACTGGGAAGCGACCAGCTAGAGAGAGACAACAGTCATGAACATGTATTAAAATTAATCAACACTGGATGCAAGCATGAGTAGGATATAATTCACCATGAACATAAATATCATGGAGGCTATGTTGATTTTGTTTCAACTACATGTGTGAACATGTGCCAAGTCAAGCCACTCAAATCGTTCAAAGGAGGATACCACCCTATCATACCACATCACAACCATTTTAATAGCATGTTGGCACGCAAGGTAAACCATTATAAACTCCTAGCTAATTAAGCATGGCATAAGCAACTATAATCTCTAATTGTCATTGCAAACATGTTTCACTCATTATAGGCTGAATCAGGAATGATGAACTAATCATATTTACAAAAACAAGAGAGGTTGAGTTCATACCAGCTTTTCTCATCTCAGTCAGTTCATCATATATCGTCATTATTGCCTTTCACTTGCACGACCAAATAGTGTGGATAATAATAATAGTGCACGTGCATTGGACTAAGCTGGAATCTGCAAGCATTCAATTCAAGGGAGAAGACAAGGTAATATGGGCTCTTTGTTAGATCAACAATAATGCATATGAGAGCCACTTGACATTTTCATCATGGTCTTCTCCTCTCAACCCCAAAGAAAAGAAATAAAACAAAACTATTTACACGGGAAAGCTCCCAACAAGCAAAAGAAGAACGAGAAATCTTTTTGGGTTTTCTTTTAATTACTACTACAGGCATGGAAAGTAAACTAGCTAAAAGCTACAACTAATTTTTTTGGTTTTTCTTAAGGTTTTTCAAACACACAAGAAGAAAGCTTAAAAAGAAAATAAGCTAGCATGGATGATACAATGAAAAATTATGAGCACCGACAACTGGCATGAGTGTGTGAACATAAATGTAATGTCAATGAGAGATACATACTCCCCCAAGCTTAGGCTTTTAGCCTAAGTTGGTCTATGCCCATGGATGGCCTGGTGGATATCCGAAGTTGAAACTGGGGTCGTACTGAGATGCATCAGCTACTGTCCGAAGAGCTGCAACTTGGAGGCGAGCTGCCTCCGCCCTCCTCTCATACGCGTTCGCCTCCTCCTTGGTTATAACATATCTCCTTTTTGCCTGAAAGTCAAAGAAAGTAGGAGCAGGTAGAGCGATGTGATAGGTGCATCATCTGTCAAAGATTAGTCGGTACTGGAGGGACTGATGGTTCCTCTCAACAAACTGATGGCGAACCATAACATTATAATCTAAATAAGCAGGAGGCAACTCAACATCATCTCCACATATGGGTATCTCAAGAAAATTAGCTAAACGGGTTGCATAAATTCCACCAAAGAAATCTCCATTAATACTATTATTATGCAACCTACATGCAACAATGCCCCCCAAGTTATATTGTCTATCTCCTAGTACAGCACTCTTGAGAACACTAAGATCAGGAACACACATGTGACATGCTTCATCCTTACCATGAATGCATCTACCTATGAAGAGTGGAAAATAATGTATGGCAGGAAAATGAATGCTCCCTATGGTAACTTGTGTTATTTCTCTAGATTCCCCCACAGTGATACTAGCAAGAAAATCTTTATATTCAGATTTGCGAGGTTCACTGACATTACCCCACTGCGGGAGTTCACAAGTAGTATTAAAATCTTCTAAGTCCATGGTATAAGATTTACAATAAGATCAAACACGACAGTTTGAGAATTGCGTGATGATGTAAATTTAAACCTTCTCACAAACGAATTAGTTAAATAGAGGTACTGCCGGGACTTATCTGCCTCGAAGCTCTCTAGATCAGCGTTACGCACATATGCGTCAAATTCTTCCTTGATTCCTACCCGAACCATGAAGTCCTCTGACAGTCATTCACAAGGCCGCACTTGAGCATCTCTTGGTAGTTCATTGTCCGGCTCACATATTGCGGGCTTGGGTCCTTGCTTCCTTGAGGAACCACCTTGGTACATTTTCCTAAACATATTTCTTCCTCTGGAAAATTTCTGAAATTTTTAGTAACTCAAAATAGAAGTGAACCAAACTCAACAAAATTGATAGCAACTACTCCTACAAGTGCCTAGAGGCTATATCATGCATTAAAACTTCTTTTGACCACATAAATTTGACATGCAAGCTCAAGAACAGGGTCACCTAAGCAGCAAAATTTTGCAATAAATAAAGTACTAGAACAAAAACTAATTGGACCATTGGAGGAGTCACATACCGAAGAACAATCCCCCAAAACAGTTTTGTGAATGGAGCTTTGAGCAAGGAGATCGAAAATGGCAGCAAGATGAGCCAGAACTCGGGTTTGAGCTAGCTAGTGATTTTTCTAGGTGAAGAAGGAGTGTGTGGGTGCAAGGATAAGTTGAGGGGCCCCACGTGGGGTCCACAAGGCAGGGGGCGCGCCTGGGGGTGGGCGCGCCCTTCACCCTCGTGGGCACGTGGCTGCTCCCCCTGGTGTGTTCTCAATGCCTAAAATCCTCAAATATTCTAGAAAAAATCATATTTCATTTTCAGGGCATTTCGAGAACTTTTATTTTCAGGGTATTTTTTATTGCAAGGATAATCCAGAAAATAGACAGAAAATACTATTTTTGCTTTATTTAATATAAATAACAAAGGTGGGTGCAGAAAGTTGTGGTTTCTAACTTCATCCATCTCATGCTCATCAAAAGGAATCCACTAACAAGGTTGATCAGGTCTTGTTAACAAACTCATTTTGAATAACATGAAACTGGAGAAATTTCGAATAACACTAGGTGTCAACTTATTCAAATCAAGTCTACGATATAAAGAGAGAGGCATAACACTAACACCGGCTGCAAGATCACATAAAGCAGTTTTAACATAGTTTATTTTAATGGAGCATGGTATAGTTGGTACTCCTGGATCTACAAGTTTCTTTGGTATTCCACCCTTAAAACTATAATTAGCAAGCATGGTGGAAATTTTAGCTTCCGGTATCTTTCATTTATTAGTAACAATATCCTTCATGTATTTAGCATAAGGGTTCATTTTAAGCATATCAGTCAAACGCATACGCAAAAAGATAGGTCTAATCATTTCAGCAGAGCGCTCAAAATCCTCATCATCCTTTTTCTTGTATGGTTTAGGAGGAAAAGTCATGGGTTTCTGAACCCATGGTTCTCTTTCCTTACCGTGCTTCCTAGCAACAAAGTCTCTCTTATCATAACGTTGATTCTTTGATTGTGGGTTATCAAGATCAACAACACGTTCAATCTCTACATCGTTGTTATTGCTAGGTTGAGCATCAAGATGAACATCGTCATTAACGTTATCACTAGGTTCATGTTCACTACCAGATTGTGTTTCAACATCAGAAATAGAAATATCATTGGGATTCTCAGGTGTGTCAACAACAGGTTCACTAGAAGCATGCAAGGTCCTATCATTTTTCTTCTTCTTCTTAGAAGGACTAGGTGCATTAACATTAGTCCTCTGAGAATCTTGGTCAATTCTCTTAGGGTGGCCCTCAGGATACAAAGGTTCCTGAGTCATTTTACCTCCTCTAGTCATAACTCTAACAACATTATCATTCTTCTTATTATTTAATTCATTGAGCAAATCATTCTGAGCCTTAAGTACTTGTTCTACTTGAGTGGTAACCATAGAAGCATGTTTACTAATAAGTTTAAGTTCACCTTTAACTCTAGATATATAATCACTAAAGTGCTCAAGCATATCAGCATTGCGTTTCAATTGTCTACCGACATAAGCATTGAAGTTTTCTTGTTTAACAATAAAATTATCAAACTCATCTAAGCAATGGCTAGCAGACTTATTACGAGGAATATCACCTTCATCAAATCTATAGAGCGAATTTACCTTTACTACCTGTGTCGGGTTATCAAGACCATGTATTTCTTCAATAGGTGATAAATTCTTAATATCTTCAGCTTTAATCCCTTTTTCTTTCATAGATTTCTTTGCCTCTTGCATATCTTCAGGACTGAGAAATAGAATACCTCTTTTCTTTCGAGTTGGCTTAGGAGTTGGTTCAGGAAGTGTCCAATTATTTTCATTAGTCAACATATTATTAATAGCAATTCAGCTTGATCAACAGTTCTTTCCCTGAAAACACAACCAGCACAACTATCCAGGTAGTCTCTGGAAGTGTCGGTTAGTCCATTATAAAAGATACCAAGTATTTCTTTTTTCTTGAGAGGATGATCAGGCAACGCATTAAGTAATCGGAGAAGCCTCCCCCAAGCTTGTGGGAGACTCTCTTCTTCAATTTGCACAAAATTATATATTTCCCTAAGGTAGCTTGTTCCTTATGAGCAGGGAAATATTTAGCAGAGAAGTAATAAATCATATCCTGGGGACTGCATCACCCTTTAATGAGAACGGGAACAACTTAAGGATAAAGTAATAGCGAGTTTTCTCATCATGAGTGAACGGGGTGGCTATATGATTTAATTTAGTAAGATGTGCCACAACTATTTCAGATTCATAGCCATAGAAAGGATCAGATTCAACCAAAGTAATTAACTCAGGATCGACAGAGAAATCATAATCCTTATCAGTAATAAAGATAGGTGAAGTAGCAAAAGCACGGTCATATTTCATTCTAGCATTCAAAGACTTTTCTTTAAGCTTAGCTAATAATTTCTTAAGACCAGATCTATCATTGCAAGCTAAGAAGTCTCTAGCAGTTTCTTCATCCATAACATAACCCTCAGGCACAACAGGAAATTCATATCTAGGGGGAGAATCTTCATCATCACTTTCATCAATATTATCAGTTTCAATAATTTCATTCTCTCTAACCCTAGCAAGTTGTTCATCAAAAAATTCACCTAATGGCACAGTATTATCAAGCATAGAAGTAGTTTCATCATAAGTATCATGCAAAGAACAAGTGGCATCATCAATAACATGCGACATATCAGAATGAATAGCAGGAGTAGGTGTCGCAAGTTTACTCAAAATAGAAGGTGAATCAAGCGTAGAGGTAGATGGCAGTTCCTTACCTCCCCTCGTAGTTGAGGGAAAAATCTTGGTTCTTTGATCTTTCAAGTTCTTCATAGTGATAAGCAGATATAAATCCCAAGTGACTCAAAGAATAGAGCTATGCTCCCCGGCAACGGCGCCAGAAGATAGTCTTGATAACCCACAAGTATAGGGGATCGCCACAGTTTTCAAGGGTAGAGTATTCAACCCAAATTTATTGATTCGACACAAGGGGAACCAAAGAATATTCTCAAGTATTAGCAGCTGAGTTGTCAATTCAACCACACCTGGAAACTTAATATCTGCAGCAAGCTAGGTATTTAGTAGCAAAGTAATATGATAGTAGTGGTAATGGTGGCAAAAGTAATATTTTTGGTTTTATGGTGATTGTAACAGTAGTAAAGGAATACTAAATAAGTGAAGAACAATGTATGAAAAGCTCATAGGCATTGGATCGGTGATGGAGAATTATGTCGGATGCGATCAATCATGCAACAGTTATAACATAGGGTGACACAGAACTAGCTCCAGTTCATCAATGTAATGTAGGCATGTATTCCGAATATAGTCATATGTGCTTATGGAAAAGAACTTGCATGACATCTTTTGTCCTACCCCCCCCCCCCCGTGGCAGCGGGGTCCTATTGAAACTAAGGGATATTAAGGCCTCCTTTTAATGGAGTACCGGACCAAAGCATTAACACATAGTGAATACATGAACTCCTCAAACTACGGTCATCACCGGTAAGTATCCCGATTATTGTCACTTCGGGGTTAACAGATCATAACACATAATAGGTGACTATAGACTTGCAAGATAGGGTCAAGAACTCACATATATTCATGAAAACTTAATAGGTTCAGATCTGAAATCATGGCACTCGGGCCCTAGTGACAAGCATTTGGCGTAGCAAAGTCATAGCAATATCAATCTCAGAACATAGTGGATACTAGGGATCAAACCCTAACAAAACTAACTCGATTACATGATAAATCTCATCCAACCCATCACCGTCCAGCAAGCCTACGATGGAATTACTCACGCACGGCGGTGAGCGTCATGAAATTGGTGATGGAGGAAGGTTGATGATGACGATGGCGATGGATTCCCCTCTTCGGAGCCCCGAACGGACTCCAGATCAGCCCTCCTAAGAGAGTTTAGGGCTTAGCAGCGGCTCTGTATCGTAAAATGCGATGAATCCTTCTCTTTGATTTTTTTCTCCCTGAAAGTGAATATATGGAGTCAATATGGACATTGGTGGAGCGTCAGGGGGGCCACGAGGCAGGGGGTGCGCCCAGGGGGGTAGGCGCGCCCCCACCCTCATGGACAGGGTGTGGGCCCCCTCACATGGATCTTTTCGCCAGTATTTTTTATATATTCCAAACGTAATCTCCGTTGATTTTTAGGTCATTTCGAGAACTTTTATTTCTGCACAAAAATAACACCATGACAATTCTGCTGAAAGCAGCGTTAGTCCGGGTTAGTTCCATTCAAATCATGCAAGTTAGAGTCCAAAACAAGGGCAAAAGTGTTTGGAAAAGTAGATACGACAAAGACGTATCAGCTGGCAATAAGCTTACCAAGCTTATTAGCTTTCTCCTGTTTGGCGCTAAAATCCTCCAACGCTTGATGTTGCACCAGAAAGTATGCATCTGAATTCCCCAGGGACTTCCGGCATCCTTCGGCTTCTTGTCGCAGCACAGCTTATCGATGTCTCTCAGCTTGTAGTTGAGACTCAAGAAACTAAACTGATTCAGACAGTGAGTTTGAATAGCTTGTGCCAGCGGTACTGGCCAGTAACTCGAACACTACACCAAGACAAGACTTTGGGGTTGTCTCGCTGTCTTCAAGATAATTTTCCTTAGCTGTTTTATCAGCTTTGTTGGAGACCAACAAGGATGTCTCACTATCTTGAACCTTATCTGCATTACTTCCTTTACCATTGCTTAATAAGGTACTCTTTTCCATAATATTCTATCAGCATTCTAAAAGAAGAAACAAGTAGACACATAACAAATTTAGCATGTAGTATATGAAACTCATTTCGTTGAACCAGTTCGGTAGTAAGGTGGACAGGATTAAACTACCAAGTCTTCTATTGCCAAATAGTACATAATAAAGTATCAAACAAACATAT
Source organism: Triticum aestivum (assembly GCF_018294505.1). Classification (NCBI taxonomy): domain Eukaryota; kingdom Viridiplantae; phylum Streptophyta; class Magnoliopsida; order Poales; family Poaceae; genus Triticum; species Triticum aestivum. Next base: position 198,208,945 of record NC_057809.1, on the reverse strand, counting down.
ATCTATGTCCTATGGTCACCGCATTGTCTTGCCAAATCAAAACAGAGACACGGTTCAAATCATATCAGTTCATGACAAAGCAACATTGAAAGAATACAAAGCGTGAGAAACTACACGTCACAACAAGATTTCAGATGGGTACCACAGGTCTACATGTAGAACAACACTATTGGCGCTGTTGTGATGCTAGTAATGTGCATGATATGAGAAGTCAACTATATACACAATTGAAATTGAAATCAATAGAGCTATTTAGAAGAGCAAACCTGTTAAAGAAACATGCTTAAACATACCTGTTGTGCCATTGGAGTTTTGATTGGATCCTTCAATTTAAAAATAAGTATGTATGAGTAAATAAAGTGATACAAGAGCAAAGTAGTCTGCACGATAACAATGGAATCTTAAATGAGAATAGTTGTTCTTTAGGTTTAAGCACTTGTTCTACACGAATAGAGTACAGTAATACGCAGACATGTAGTACTTCAAAATTTAAAATGAGCTCAGAGACCTTACCACATTCTTGGTTAGGGACCAGTACAGAACAAGTCGTTCCCAGTCATCATCCCGTAAATGTGTCTCAGGAGAACGTAAGGGAATTTGATGAGTTTCCTTGCCAGTCAAGTATGTTTTCTTCAGGTAATTCCAATACTGCCACCAAGCATTCTTGAAGATAGCAGAGGTATTAGCACATGTTACCTCATCCCGAGTTTCCAAATCGGTCCTTCTCTGTAGAAAAAATGGGAACATTTGCTTTATTATAACCAACATGGAGGTAGAATGTATGGGACAAAGCAAAGTAATTGCCATGAAAAACATTACTTACACATAACTCCTGGACGAACACCTGCAGCTGACATTTTTCCTTCATCTTCAGTATAACATTTCCATGATGGGAAGATACGCACATAGGATTTAACAACATCAAATGCAATAGACGCTAAACTACGAATGACTGGTTGTGCTCCGTCCACAGGAATAGGTGTACTAACTGGTGGACTTGGGGTTCGCCATGGTAGTACTAGCGCTTTGGGCACTGGAGCTGCCTTATTAACTGCTCTTGTTTGGGAGCTCTGTGGTGGAGATGGTTCTGTGTCAACTGGAACATGGTTACTATCTGCTCGGGTTGGGGTTAGATTGGGTGAAGCTGGTTCTCTGTCCATCACAGTAGCGGTACAATCGGCGAGAGTCTGGGTTATGTGTGGTAGGGCTGGTTCTCGTGCATGTACAATCGTTGTGCTATCTCCACCAAGAGGTAGCACCGTTTTATTTGAAGACTGTGTTTTTACTCCGCTAGATACTACTGCCACCGCTCCAATTCAAATGGCTGATAAACAAGAAACGTAGTTGAATGTACATAATTGTATGAGAGACAGATGCAATAGTAATGTGGAAAATAGAGGGGATGAAATAGTTCACATGTATATTGTTTAACTAAAAAGGATAGCATGACATAATTTCACATATATGATGTCTAGATAAACTGGATAGCATAACATGACATAATTCAAAGATATGATGACCGACTAAACAGGATGGCATGAGATAATTATATGATGTCTTTAGTAAATAGGTTCGCATGACATAATTCACATACATGTTATGTAAGTAATCAGGATCGCATGATTTAATTCACATATATGATTTATATACTAAGCAGAGGGCATTTGCATATATGATGTTTGAACTAAGAACATGGTGTTGAATATTGTGTATATGATGTCTAAACTATGCAATGCAAGACACCATATGCATGATATGAGTAGTATAACTGTGCCAAGTTAGAGCATACACCTCGGTAGGGGAATAGGATAGGTCATCTGTCTCTGAATCCGTCTGTGGGGAGCTATCAGGACCCAGCAAGAGATCTGCTTCGACAGGTAGCATTGTCTGCTCTGAAGACCTTATTTTAGTCCAGATTTTTCCATCACCCACTCAAATGGCAGATTCACAGGAAGAGTAGTTGAATGTACAAACATTGTCGACAAATGCAAATGTAATGAAGAAAAGGATTGGCAAGATATCATTCAAATATATGATGTCTGGTTAAATAGGATGGCATTGCATATTTGACATATATTATGGTTGGCTAAATGAGATGATATTGCATAATTCACATATATAATATAGAAACTAAACAGGTGGCACTACATAACATGTCTAAACTAAGAAGATGACATATATGATGTCAAAAGTGGGCACATGGAGGCAACATATGCATGATATGGCCAACACCATCATGCCAAGTTAGAGCAAACACCTCTGGAGGGTAAATAGGAGTGGTCAGCTGCATCTCAATCTACCTCAGAATAGATATTTTCCTCTAGATTACAATCTGGAGGGGGGAGGGTTTTCCATTGAACCCACCATGGAGCGATGTCTGCATGACATTGTAATGCTGCGCAAAACTCCTCTCTTTTTCTCTACATTATCAGCATGATTGTGTACAATATCTAACATGCATACAAAAAAATATAGTGAGATTATGTCAGGAGAGCATGTAGAAATCTAGACTGATGGTAACAACTAGTGGATAGATCCAAAAATAATGATAGCCGGCTGATGTATAGCTTTAATTTAATAAAAAGATAGATGATGATTGCTTTACTATTTGTTTCCCACCCAAGATGAACAACATGGGCATACCGTAGGTGAACCAGATAATAGACATAGATACTATTCATTGCTGCCTCGATATGTGCCCCACAAGTAATTTTAAAACTCAAGTTTGAACATTAATTTAGACCTGACTTGGATTCTAAGAGGTGAACAGGACGATAAAGTAGCAGGTAATAGTAAGCAATGCATAACATAAGCAGAAACAAAACAGTGCGACCTCTCTTGTGGACCCATGTACTCCTTAGGTTCATCTACTGAGTCAATGATGGTGACGCAGTTGCGATGGGTGCTGGCGGCAGGGAAGGAGATCTAAGGCGACGAAAGACGGTCAGGAGTCGTGATGTCTAGTATGGTGGATGCTTCTGTCGATGGAGCAGCTCAGGTGTGGTGGACGACATCATGGCAGGAGTAGGACAAACTACACAAAGTTTTCTTCGACACCTATCTGTAACTGAAGTAATTCTGTAAGGGCTCCTTTGGCTTGCAAGATTGTAAAAACGCTGGGATAGGAAAAACACCGGAATAGGATGCACGTGGGAAACAGAGCATTTGTAAACACATGATTTCTGTCAACTTGGGTGTTTGGTTCACAGGAATTGGAAGAACAGAGGAATGCAAGGAAACACGGCCAAATTAAAGTGAAACCATATGAAAGTGTGTACAGTTAGAATGTTATTCTATCACTAATGCGCTATGTCTTGTTTTCATGCATATGATTTTTAAAAGTAGGTCCAGGTGGATGTTCTGCTCCATTCCTTTCAATGAAATGCATGAATAATTGAATTGTAGAGTGCCATAGGAAAATTTCCTATTATTATGTTTTCCTTCACTTTTCCCTTTGAAGCAAAATAGCCCTAATGGATCGACATAAATGTGGAGTAATAAGTGATGCGACAAGTGTACAACCTATTTGGCGTAGCCCTGTCGACCTCGGCATCATTGGGTTGGTCGCTGAAGAAGTTGTGGTAGAGGTGGTTGTCGGAGATGTGGAGGAATATCTGAGGCGTCTGTAGATGGCATCCAGGGTAGTGCTCTATTGTGATGGATGGTTCCATCATTGGAGCAGCACCAACGAGCCATAAGACGTCGAGGCTGAAGCAGTACAAGACATACATCGTTAATCTCAAGTGGGATTCTAATAGCATCTCCAATAGATGATGTAAAATACATTACCAAAAAGTGATAGATGTAAAATTTACATCACCAAAAAACACCTGACTACAACAGATGAGGTAAAACCTGTTGACTCTAAACTTAACTATCAAAACTGAAATTTACTATGGAATCTGAATGTTACTGTCGAAACTGAACACACTGGTAGCACAGAGGCACTTCACATGTAGTTTAGGCCGCTCGAGCACTAGTAGTAGAGAAACAATGATCTAAATTAGCAGGCGATCGACAGGAAACACAATAGCAGATAGTAGCTGGAGCAGTAGCGCCTGGAGGAGCAGCGTGAACTAGAGCCAGATCAGCAAGTCGTGTAGCTGCAGCAGGCCATGTACAAGCATCAGCAGCGTGAGCGAGAGCAAGAGCAGAGCAGCAACACGCGCGAGGGGAAGAGCAGAGCAGCGGCGCGACCGAGCGAGAGCCGGAGTAGCAGATCCAGCTGGTATGCCCGCCGCCGAGGGAGCCTCACACTGGGGGAGAGCCACCATGGAGATGTCACCCGCAGCGCTAGCTTCGAGGTAGCCGCGCCATGGGGGTGCGGGATGGAGGACCGTCGGTGCCGGGAGGTCGATTTAAGGATAAGGTGCGATGCGATGAGTGTACAACCTCTTTGGTGGCGCCGAGTAGGCCTCGGCTTCATCCGAGGAGTCAGTGAGGATGCTGTGGTTCCGGTGGAGCAGGTTAAGGCGACGCTGCAGGGATGGATCATCCGCGATAGACAAGGCGATCGTTGGAGCAGCTCCTTGGAGGTGAAGGACGAGGCGGCTGAACTAGCGAGATGACGAGATCGATGATGGATCCTCATCGGGGGAGGTGGATGAGGGACGTCGAGCTGTTGCGGTGGATGACATCGTCGGGGAGGAGGCTCCGGCTGGGCAACGGTGAGGTGGTAGACGGAGGAGGATGGGGTTTCGCGGCTGGAGCAGAGAGGTTATGGCGGCCTGGGATTTCGAATGGCGAAAAGGAGGCGATGGGAGGGGCACTAGTACAGCGAGGTGCTATACAAATGGTTTTTAACCCCTTTCCGCGACGGCATTTGGAACCATCGCCTAGTGAGTGTGGGCGATAAGGGGGTCCTTCCCACACGACCCCAAAACCATCGGGGATATGCCCTCCTGGCATACACGCTCGGCAAAATGAGGTCGTGTGCGACCAGCGAGCGATCAAATACGGTTATACGTACAATAGTGCTAAAAATACAATTATACAGGCAAAATCATTTTCGATCGTAAGTACATGCCACATAGTCAATCCCTGCTAAACATTTCCCTTTGTATATACATCCCACATAGTCGCTCCAAGGAAAATGTTTCTGTTCGTAGGTACATCACCCACAATTTTCCTCGTTAAATCGTTTGTGATAGCATTTCCATTGCACACGGTATTAACAATTTTATCGTTTGCATATTGAATGCATCACACACGGTGCGTAGAAGAAACTGTGTGGCAAAGGCTGTCCATCACAAATAGTTTTCAAGAGGATGTCGTGTGTGATTGTTCATTAATCCAACACGGTTTATTCCTAGAAACCGTGTGCATTCCCTGAGGTCATCGCCCATGGTGTTTTCTCAATAATCATTTGCAATAGTAAAACCCAATTAACAGGCTAATTATCCTATTATTAATCTAATTGACATTTCATATTAAGCACACAATATATTCATTTTCATAATTGAAATACATCATAGTACAACATCATATAGCTTTAGCACTCAGCTACCCATTACACAACTGCACCAGCATCAAGTTTCACATGCAACATCTATAACCTTTCAAAATTAGCATCATAGACGGTACGCAGAAATATGTATCTCATCTGGAAAACAGCTGAAGCAGAAGGCGAATATTGAGCCTTCATTGATGTTGAAGGTCTTTGCAACTTTAGGCCAGTGCATGTGGATGATTGACCGTCCATCCTTCATCCTTTTTAGGAACACTTCAATATTGAACCGTGGATGTTGTATGAATACCTTCCTCGCCTCCGGACCATACGGGTGGTTTGAGAGGTAATCATCAGTGAACTTCCTTGGAAAGGCCTGAAAACAAGGATGTGCATAAATATCTTCTCTATGTTGGAAATGGGGCAAAGGAATAAAAAAGGCAAGGTATAATAGTTAGTACCATCCTGTAGTGAACTGATGTCTTCTTCATTGTGCAGACAAAGATCTTGTTGTTTTTTGTCGCTAATTTCTTTATCCTAACAGTCTTTCTGAGTTTCTTGACTTTACTGATATTCATGGACAACTCATTTCCCCATATGTAAAAAGGGTCGAACAGTGGGTCAAAACCTCTGACAGCAGGACCTACATGTGCAAGACCAAATTGTTTAAAACCTAAATATTAGAATGGTTCCTGCAATTGCACAATAATGTGCTATTAGACAATGGACCATGCACGTGCTAACCTCGATTATAAACCTCAGTGCTTCCCATTGTTTCCCTGCAACACATATAAGGTAGTTAGTCATCAGGATAAGTAAGGGTTCACATGCTATCAGTAAAATATGTTGATGAAAAATAAGCACATTGTAGATTCATCAGATTAATTCAAGACACATGGAAAACCCATTTATCCAAACCAAGCACGATCAAGAACTAGGAAATATAGCATTTGTATATGTTTCTCATGTATTAAGTGCAGCCAAATTCGATTTATTCCTCACATGCACAACAATACAAAACTCTACCCACGACCACTGGACATCGCATTGCAGAATTGAACCAAGCAGTTAACTAAACACCACAACAAATAAACCAAACATTAACTAAGCACCACATTGCATAATATAACATACTCCTAATAGAAGATCAGACAGTTAACCAAACCAAGCATGCTTAACAACTTGGAAATATGGCTATTGTATTTGCTTCTCAATTATTTAGTACATCCAAATTAAATTTATTTCTCACATGGTATACAATAACAAAATGCACCCACAACAATTGAACATCGCATTATAGAATTGAACCAAGCAGTTAACTAAACACCACAACAAATGAACCAAACGTTAACTGGGCACCACATTGACAACGTGGAAATATAGCAATTGTATTTCTTTCTTGTGTATTCTGTAAAGAAAATTTTGATTTATTTCTCACATGGAAGACAATACAAAATTGCACCCTGAAGAGTTGAACATTACATTTTAAGAATTGAACCAAACAGTTAACTGAACACGACAACTAATTAACCAACGGTTAATAAGTGAGCACCACATTGCACGACATATAGAACATATACACTAGAGAAACAGATTGCACGACATATAGCACAATTCACTAGAATTTGTTAAGAAAAGGCAGTAGCTAGTAAACTAAACTTGGGTCCTTATAGTGAGCTAATAAGACAAGCTACTCCTCATTGTTAGAGATATCGATGATGATTGGCTCCTTGGACAAGGAGGAGGGCGAGTCCTCTCCATCGTAGGTGCCCTCTTCGTAGTGGTGAGTTGCCTGAGCCGCTCCAGGCACCAAATTACTGGCTCTGAGGTAAGCATGTGCACGCTAAGAAAACACCTCATAGTCTTTATCGAAGGCACCGAGGGTGGCCTCGAGAAAATGCCATGAACTGTCATTTAAAGCAGCCATCTGCATCGCGGAGTCGGCGCGCGAGGCATTGACGTTGGAGATACCTGGTTTTTAAATTCTAATAAATCCAAAACTCATCTGAAATTCATGAAACTTGGCATGCTATCATGGAGCAGCATCCACATGCCGTGGTAAATTTTTTGTCCCATTTGGGGCAGGTTTGCGAATAAGCTTCTCACAAATCAGAGCTTCTCACAACAAGCGTGATGGTTTCGGTAGGGAAAGTGCCACCTTTGGGGACGTAACGATATCCCTTGCCTCTTATTGCTTTCAAAAAATTTCTAGTGTCAACATAGAACAACAGGAGTGTTGTGTTAAATTTTGGAATTTTTGGGGTTCGTTTGAGCATGTGCATAATTCAAATTTGAACTACATGCACATGCTCCAATGCATATAAATTGGTTAAAAAATCAAATATGTGTCCTTGGTTGCATGGTTAGGTCCCATGCAAGAAATGGGAATGAATGTCAAACACCCTTCCACCGTCACTCGACCGCAAACATTGAGATACTTTGTTTTTAAATTCTAGTAAATCCAAAACTCATCTAAAATTCATGAAACTTGGCATGCTATCATTGAGCGGCATCAACATGTCGTGGTAATTGTTTTGTCCCATTTGGGGCAGGTTTGGGTATGAGCTTCTCAAAAACCAGAGCTTTCTCACAACAAGCGTGATGGTTTCGGTAGGGAATGTGCCACCTTTTGGGACAAAACGATATCTATTGCCTCTTATTGCTTTCAAAACTTTTCTAGTGTCAACATAGAACAACAGGAGTGTTGTGTTAAATTTTGGAATTTTTCGGGGTTCGTTTGGACATTTTTATACATTAACAGGGTTTTCTAGGCATTTTATGTGCATAATTCAAATTTGAAGTACATGCACATGCTCTAGTGCATATAAATTGGTTGAAAAATCAAATCTGTGTCCTTGGTTGCATGCTTAGGTCCCATGCAAGAAATGGGAATGAATGTCAAATACCCTGCCACCGTCACTCGGCTGCAAACATTGAGATACCTGGTTTCCAAATTCTAGTAAATCCAAAACTCATCTAAAATTCATGAAACTTGGCATGATATTAAGGAGCAGCATCAAAATGCCATAGTAATTTTTTTGTCCCATTTGGGGTAGGTTTTGGTATCAGCTTCTCACAAACCAAAACTTCTCACAACAAGCGTGATGGTTTCAGTAGGGAACGTGCCACCTTTGGGGACGAAATGATATCAGTTGCCTCTTATTGCTTTAAAGAAATTTCTAGTGTCAACATAGAAAAATGGGAGTGTCGTGCTAAATTTTGGAATTTTTTGGGGTTCGTTTCGACATTTTTATATATTAACTACGTCTTCTAGGCATTTTATGTGCATAATTCAAATTTGAACTACATGCACATGCTCTAGTGCATATAAATTGGTTCAAAAATCAAATTTGTGTCCTTGGTTGCATTCTTAGGTCCCATGCAAGAAATGAGAATGAATGTCAAACACCCTGCCACCGTCACTCGGTCGCAAACATAGAGATACCTGATTTTTAAATTCTAGTAAATCCAAAACTCGTCTGAAATTCATGAAACTTGGCATGCTATCATGGAGCGGCATCAACATGTCGTGGTAATTTTTTTGTCTCATTTGGGGCAGGTTTGGGTATAAGCTTCTCACAAACCAGAGCTTCTTACAACAAGCATGATGGTTTCCGTAGGGAACGTGCCACCTTTGGGGATGAAACGATATTCGTTGCCTCTTATTGCTTTCAAATTTTTTGTAGTGTCAACATAGAACAACATGAGTGTTGTGTTAAAGTTTGGAATTTTTCGGGGTTCGTTTGGACATTTTTATACATCAACGGGGTTTTCTAGGCATTTTATGTGCATAATTCAAATTTGAACTACATGCACATGCTCCATTGCATATAAATTGGTTGAAAAATCAAATGTGTGTCCTTGGTTGCATGCTTAGGTCCCATGCAAGAAATGGGAATGAATGTCAAACACCCTGCCACCATCACTCGATCGAAAACTTTGAGATACCTGGTTTTTAAATTCTATTAAATCCAAAACTCGTCTGAAATTCATGAAACTTGACATGCTAGCATGGAGCAGCATCAACATGCCATGGTAAATTTTTTGTCCCATTTGGGGCAGGTATGGATATAAGCTTGTCACAAACCAGAGCTTCTCACAACAAGCGTGGTGGTTTCGGTAGGGAACGTGCATCCTTTTGGGACGAAACGATATCCGTTGCCTCTTATTACTTTCAAAAAATTTCTAGTGTCAACATAGAACAACAGGAGTGTTGTGTTAAAGTTTGGAATTTTTCGGGGTTCGTTTGGACATGTGTATACATTAACTGGGTTTTCTAGGCATTTATGTGCATAATTCAAAGTTGAACTACATGCACATGCTCCAATGCATATAAATTGGTTGAAAAATCAAATATGTGTTCTTCGGTGCATGCTTATGTCCCATGCAAGAAATGGGAATGAATTTTAAACACCTGGGCACTGTTGATTGCCGGCAAAACGTTGAGATACTTTGTTTTTTAAATTCTAGTAAATCCAAAACTCATGTGAAATTCATGAAAATTGGTGTGCTATCATGGAATGGCAGCCGACATGCTGTGGTATTTTTCGTGTCCATTTTGAGAGAAGGCATACTCGAATAACAGCCAACAAAGGCATTTTGAAACAAATAGCCGCCACTGTAACATGTCAAACATTTTGTATAATTTAAATCGTGAGCGTTCTGTTAACCATTTACGTGGCGCCATGCCTCATTCTTTTAATGTCTAGGAGGTGATGTGCGGATAGGTGCTTGAGCGCTTGACTAAACGGGAGGCGCGCGAGCTGTACTCCAATGCGGAGGCTCACCGGGAAGCGTGCGAGCTGTACGCCGCGCAGGCTCACCGGGAAGCGATCCCTTTGACATCCATGGCCGCCCGCCTTGCTCGAATCCTCTCCATTAATGGTGCCCAAGCTGCAGTTTAATATGATTTTTAAATATAAAACACTCATCACAAATGTTTTAGTTAGAACACCCGTATGCAAACTGACAGCTTCCCAGGAAGCCAAGGGAAAATGTGCCGAGCAGGATTTGTGTAGCTCTTGATCGCAAACGTTTTAGTTAGAACACCCTTATGCAAACCGACAGCTTCCCTAGGAGGCCAAGAGAAAATGTGCCGAGCAGGATTTCTACAGCTCTTGATCCCAAACGTTTTAGATAGAACACCCGTATGCAAAGTGAGAGCTAAGGTTTTCCCCTTAAGTCGAGGGAAAATTCGCAGCGCAGGATTTGTGCATCCCTTCAATTCAAACGGTTGTTTTGGATGACCCATGTGCAACCACGTACAAACAATTTGGTAAGATTTGCATCTGCCATATTGGGTATGTTGCCATTTGTCAAACTGGAAAGCTTGACATTTGTTGATCTAGTAACATTGTCATTTGTCAATCCTTGTAACACTGCGATTTGTCAAAATATGCAGCTAAAAATCACTAGCACTATCTAATTTTGCAACTAAAATTCAGTAATTAAGTATAGATTTCATTCATAGATTAAGCAGTCGTTCTTAATTTATACAAACAGTTCAACTCGACAGCTGAACCGACCAAACTTTTCACCAATTGTTGCCAACCACGTACTGAAATAGCTAGTTCAACTATATATACTAGCTAATTTTAAGTACGTTGTATAGTTCCACCACATCTATAGTCAGATGAACTGAACAAAATAGCCCCTAAATACTACTACTATGGAGGGGCTTTATACTACTTCCGGCAGCCTCTCCTCTGTGGAGTTCACTCGGTAAGAGGCAGAGGAGGAGGAGCCTACCGACGAGCTGGACAACTACAATACGGTGCCTGCCGCCGCTGCACGTTCAGCGACGCTCACCAACTCGAACGCCCTCTGCCACTCCAGACGACCCCTCTCGAAGCGGTCGGACTGCTCGTAGATCTCCTGATTCCTCGCCTCTGCATCGGCGTGTGCTGCGGCCACGAGTGCGGTAAGGCTCTTTGCATGCTCAATGAGGAGCTCCTCCTCCTCCTCCCGCAGGAACTCGATGTACTGTGCAAGGTCGCTGACGCACGTGCAGGCCTCCACCTCCGCCTCCCTCCTTTGGGCGGCGATGGCAGAGCGGGTGATGACCCCGACGATCAACGATGGACTGGCGGCCATGACGACAGATGATGGGCTGGCGGCCACTGCCACCACCTCCCGCCTTCGGGCCGCGGTGGCGGAGCGGGTGATGGCCACGGTGCCCGGCAGTGGGGTGGCGGCCACGACGACCACCTCCCACCTTCGGGCCACGGCAGTGGAGTTGGAGCATGATTTATTATTGATTGTCTTCCTTATGAGTGGCGGTCGGGGACGAGCGATGGTCTTTTCCTACCAATCTATCCCCCTAGGGGCATGCGTGGTAGTACTTTGCTTCAAGGGCTAATAAACCTTTGCAATATGTATATGAGTTCTTTATGACTAATGTGGGTCCATGGATTATACACTCTTACCTTTCCACAATTTGCTAGCCTCTACGGTACCATGCATTGCCCTTTCTCACCTCGAGATGTGGTGCAAACTCCATACACTACTAGGAAAAGGCCTACTAGTGGCCCACCAGTTTTGCCTACTAATGGCACACTACTAGTGCACCACTAGTACCACACCACTAGTATTATATACTAATGGCGCACCACTGGTGCGCCATTAGTATCTGGTATACTAATGGCGCACTACGCCGTGCGCCATTAGTATAGACCAACATGCGCCATTAGTATGCCTCCCAGGGGGCCATATTTACCCATGTGCTTTGGCATACTAATGGCGCACTGTGGGGTGATGCGCCATTAGTATCCTTTGGCATACTTATGGCGCACTATGTAGTGATGCGCCATTAGTATCCTTTGGCATACTAATGGCGCACTTTGAGGTGATGCGCCATTAGTATGAATATTAGGTTTTACTTTTTTTTACTTTTCTGATTTTTGCACAGGTTACAAAATATATTATTGGATAGAATATAGACAGCACCACACAGCAACAGCAGATTCATCGAATACAATAGAAGATTAGTCTCCGAATACAATTCATCATATTAGTCTCCGAATTCAAAAGACCGAACAAAGGTAGAACATTACAAGTCTCGAATTCATCTAGTTCCTCCAACGCTCCCTCCTCTCTCCCACTAGATAGCAGGCGTATCTAGATTCCGCCTCTGCCCTAGTGGTGTACCCTTTGTAACTGTTACCGCTGAAATGGTGAACCTGTCTCCAACACTCCTCCCAGTCGTCGTAGACTCCGAGAACCTTACCCTTGTACACGACATACGACGGCATCTCTATGCACAAGCCAAACAACAGACAATACATAAGCAATATATAAGTATGCAACAAAAGGATCGGAACAGAAAAGCAAGACATTAATAGCACGATTCATGGTCCTACTAATAAATAGCCTCGATTACATCTAAGTTGAATGACTGTCCAAACCAAAGAGACATACAATTCATTAAAGTTTAATTACAACATGAGCCAATCAATGTTTCAGAACTATACATAGCATCACTACTTTCGACTCGACTCATGGGACCGGAGCATGGATGAAGCCGCTGTCTGTCGTGATGGTCATGAAATCGCGGGCGTTGTCAGCCTGCATTTGTAGCGTTGTGTCTATCTCACTGTTGGACGGTTGATATCTGAGGTAGAACTGCCCCGAGGTATGAAGGACATCTTGATGGATGATTTCCGCAAACTCCGATTGGATGCGAAAGAATTCTTGTCTGATGTCCGCATCCTGGATTGCCGACAAGCTCGCGGCCCAATCTTTGAGATTACCTGGTAGCAGAAGGTGATGATGGTCCCGTACGATCGCCCGCATGTGATGGAGGGTGTAGTAGGCATCCTTCTGACCACCAGGCGGCTGCTTGACGCAGCAGAACTTAGTATTGTGGGCGAACACGTGCCTGCCGTACCTACGAACTGGCCTGGTGAACGTGCCTTCAGATTTGGCGTAGCCGGGGAGAACGTCATCAAGAACTTTCTTGATATTTGTGTAGTCTATCTTGGAGTCACGGTTCGGGTCGAAATATGTGGCCATGGAATATTTCGGGCTTAAGAGGATGAGTGTGCATTGTGTGTCACTGCACAGAACACGGAATGTTAGAAAAAAAAGAACGATCGAAATCTAAGAAATCATATGTTACGGGGCGGTTAGGGCATGACTTACTCGGGAAAGTAAGGCACGAGGAAGTTATCCTTATCTGGGTTTGCCAGAATGACGCCTTCGAGGTATGAACTCGCGACTTGGCGGTCCCCAGCGCTGCCCAAGAGCTTGGCACGCATGTAGAAGGGGTCGACTATCATGATGTCTGGGGTCTTGTCTCTAATGATCCGCATCTCCATACTCAGCGAAAACAACCGAACGAAGGTGTAGTGCAGCGGATGAAGGTTAAACATAGCAAAGATGTCATCAAACCATAGGACGATCGTACCCCCGATGGCGCCACCCACAAAGCCCTTGCTCTCTGGCACCTTGGCCTCGAAAACTGGGTATGCCACATCATTCTCTCTGAGACGCCGCTTCTCCAAAGAAAGAACACTGTCATGCAGTCTCCGCATAGCACCGGTTGCAGCATTGAGCATATTTGTCGGTAGCATCGCCCTACCCGCCACATGCACCCTCCTCGAGATATCCTTAGGTGATGGTCGCCCGTCCTGAGCATGGATCATACTCGGTGCCGGCTGGCTCGCACCGGCGCCCTTTTTAGTCTTTCTTTTCCGTCCCTTCTTGATCTGCTGTAATGGGACTGAGTTCTGCTCATAGACTGCCTTCTTGAGCGTGTTGGGGCTGATAATATTTCGCACCTCAGCTATCTGAGGCTTGATGAAGGCGGTAGCTGGAGGCATCTCCTGAGAACTGAACGCCAGACGACGCCTGTTGCAATTGGGTTTCTCCGCCATACCAGCTAGATCGCGATCGTCTTGGTTGGGTTCTTGAGAAGGAGGCCCGCAGAACTCGTCACCGTACCCATGTTCGGCGAAGTACTTATCGACGTTGGTAAATGTACCGTCGTCATTGTCGTCGTCGTCCGGATCCTGTGCCATATGCATGTCCGGATCCTGTGCCATAGGGATGTCCGGCATGTACGGTAGCATTGCGGTGTTCTTGCCATGGCTTGGCGCTCGCACGACTGGCGGTCTTGTCTGTGGGGTGGTGTCCCCCGCCCCCAAACGAATCTGGCTCTTCGGCCAAAGCAGGGGCCAGGTTACACATGCGCTGAGGGTCATCTTATCATCTTTGTCTGCCCCAGCGGGTCGAATCGGAGGTAGCAGCTCATCGCAACCTGGCAGCACCCGAACCAGTTCAACCCTATACACTGGGGGTGGCATCGGATTACCGTGGAACACGGGGTTGCCCGATTGAACGATTCTGCCCTTTGCGACATCGACCAACTCGCCGCCCACGAAGTGCAGGAGAGTGCAAGGAACATCGGCGGCACCCTGCGAAAACATGAAGGGCGTCAGGGATGCCCAGTCAAAGGCATGGAGATGAAGTCATCGGCCAAGAGGCTTAGTTACCGTGATGCCGTCGAGCTCGGCTAATGTCGAGGCACCGCCAACAGCGGGCGTGCAACTGACGGAGGGGCCGCTTGCTGGCGAGGTGCCGGTCGGCGTACACCTGGGTGCATTAAGCTCCAATGCTCGTGCCGGCGCCGGAGACACGAATACCGCCTTCGCTGGAGACACCAATGGCGCCGCCTGCGCGTTGTGAGAGTTGCTGGCCGTGAAGCTGGGAACCAGGGGAGGCCCCTGTTGACCGCCCGCAATCCACGTCGTCAGCCCATGAATCAACATAGGCACCATGGCGTTGAGCGTCGTTCCCAGTTGTTGTTGCACTTGCTCTTGGACAATCTCTGGAATCCACTCCACTTGTGCCTTGAGTGCTTCAACCTCGCGCGACTGGCTTTCCGAGCTGGTCTTTTTCTCCTTTCGCCCACCAACGGTATAGTATGACGACCATTTTGTGGACAAGCCTTTGCCGGCCACACGACCAACTGACGTCGACTTACTAAGCTTATCCTTGTTTTTCATTGCGTTCAACGCCCTATTTAAAGGGTTGTCGAAAGGGGAGCTCTGAGACGACCCCGCGCTACTTCTTTCATTGTCCTGCGGAAGGAACATGAACCATTTAGAAATATTGGGGATTAATTAGAATGCAACCATATGGAGCTAATTACGCGGGGGTGTATTCCTTACCAGAACAAGCTCAAGCGCCCTGGTCTTCGGATCCGTGGTAAGCTCCTTTGTTACCGGGTCCTCCTTGTACCGGGCCCGGAGAAAGTTCCTGGTCTGCTTGTCACGGTATTTCTCGAAGCGGGGCGGTAGGCCTTGCTCGGCACGCTCCGCGTCCTCCTTGTCCCATATAGGCTCCGCCACTCTGTAACCGTCGGGACCGAGTTGGTGGACCCCTAAGTTCAACTTCCGCATTTCTTTCCCCCACGGACTTGATTCGGAGGTTGCGCTGCTCTCGCACTTGATCTTGAACTCCTTGTAGCCATCTTCTCTCATCAAAGGATATTTCGCCTTGATCTTCTCATAACTAGCACCTTTTTCAATCATTGCCTTCACCGTGCTTCTCCAAGTAGACAGGGCCGTGCTCATCCTCGTGAGGGCGACATTGTTCACTTTATTCCCTGAGAGGCGTGTGTTTGCAAAGTCAGCGGGGAACTTGTATCGTTCGTGCAGCTTCGTGAAGAGGAGACTGCGCAAATTCCCTCGGTCCTTATGCCTTAGGTTCCTAGTGTTGATCGAGACGGTGCTCCAGGGAATGCACCCGAGCTGAACCATGTACCCCTTGACTACTTCTTTGGGTGCCGTCGGATGCCCGTCGGAGTTCACTTCAGTAAATTCCTCCTTGACGGTGCCGAGCACACTTGGGCCACGGTCCTTCCGTTGCCTCTCCGGTTGGCTGCCATCTGTGCGTGCGCCGCCATCATCAGTGGTGGCATCCTCGGTGCCATCATCAGTGGTGTCATCCCCGACGCCACTAGGGGTTGTGTAGTCAGGATCGATGTCTTCCGCGGCGTCCTCATAGCGGTGAGGTTCTTCCTCCAACTCCCGGGACAGCTCCCAGAATTGCTTGCCGCCCGAACAGCCGGCCTCATTGTTATGGGCCATGTTTCACCCTAAATAGGAAAAAAATTTGGTCAAAAAGTTGGTTATTGTCAAGGAACAAGATCGTGGTCTCATCATTTAGGGTTTGTCGACACCGAGGCATCCTAAAAGCTAAGCTTTTATCATTTAGGGTTTGTCGACGCCGAGGCACCCTAAAAGCCTAAGCGTACATCATTTAGGTTCTCATCGCGACACTGAGGCACCCTAAAAGCCAAGGTTTCATCATTTAGGGTTTGTCGACTCTAAGTTGGGCCTAATCACTTGGCTCTATTGCCACCTATGGTTTAATGCAACAAGAATAAAGGGGCAGTTGGTCCTACTTAATTAATTACTAAGATACCCCGGCCCATGCATTAGCAGCAAGTACCCCATATGTCCGATTTTTAGCAAAGTCATGCTAAAATTCACGGAAAATTTCAGCATGACCTTTGCTGAAAATAGGACATATGGAGTACCCGAATTTGCCAGAACAGAAGTTAATCGACATTCCGGAAAACTCAAGGGCCTCTTGGGGTACCTGCAAAATCATCACGACACGAAGGTCGAAGACAAAACCCGGCAAACTAGCACCACAATGTGCCTCTACTTTCATATGGATGAAAAGGCCACAGACCATATGGTCCTCTGCTCTCATATGGACAAAAATCAGCTCAACTTATGTGAGCTTCCATTCCAGATCTAATAGGTCACCCAACAAAAAATCATCAATAGTTTAGCAAGTCTGTACAAACACAGAAAGAATAGAAAGTTTGCTGCCTATTCAAACACAGAAACAAAACACTACTTGAAACTTCTGCTACATTTGGACCATGGCAATTTACTTTCATGGAGCATGTGCATTGAGTCCAGAAGCAAAGACTCTACAGTGAAATGAAAAAAAACCTTGGAAATATATTTATGATAACTCTGAATGGATCAGAAGGTGCAGATGCACTTGTAAAAAAAGGTATGCATTTGCAGCAGCTTTGTTCTGATGATGACACCATTCTGTTAAGAAGGAAAGATACACATACATACAGGTAGGAACTGTAGCTATCAATTGCAATCTGACCACCATTATAACATGTGCCTCCAAAACCTAGTACTGAAAGGTGGAAACAGGGCAGGAAAAAAGTGTTGCTGATGATGCAGAGATGGTTGGCTGGCTGGCTCCATTAACACACACAATCAATGGGCCTCACAATTAAACTGGCCACCCAGCCAGCTAGCTAATGATACTAGCCCATGATTATGCCCTGTTTTTAGCCAGCTAGCTAATGAATTTTGTTTCCAGGTGACAATTAAAACCTAGTACTGAATTTACTAATGAACTGATGATGCAGAGAAGCGTAGGAACAAAACCTAGTATTGAATTTAGTGCTTGCACTGAACTCTGAATACCCAGGTGACAATTAAAACTTGGACTGCAAGTTCCCTTTCCCATTCAAATTTTGTTTCTCTCACCCATACATTACTAATGCAAATGATGAAGTGTAGTGCTGCCACCAACACTTGTGTTCATACTAGTACACTGAACTAAATTTCGAGTACTGTCGAATACTAGTACACTATACTAGTACACTGAACTAATGCAAAGGCTTGCTGGTACTATCAAATCTGACTGGACAGATCAAATGTGCTCTTGAGATTGAACGAGATCGATCTAGGGTTTGAGCGAGGCGCACCAGGAGACGACAAAGACAGTGAAGCAGAGGCAGCGGGTGACGCCGGAGACCAGCAGCTGCGCGAGGAGGAGCACGAAGAAGGCGCATACGCCGTAGATGGTGGAGGCGTCAGTGTCGTAGAGGCAGTAGGAGCGCTCGTCGTACTCGTCCGGCACCACCTTGCCCTGCGAGACAGAGAAGGGGCCATCAGCCCCGGCGCAAGCGGGGGGCAAGGGGAGGAGGAGGGTGGGAGGGTCGGGGAGGCGCCATTGGGGGTACGATCGTCCTGCGGTTTGATGACATCTTTGCTATGTTTAACCTTCATCCGCTGCACTACATCTTCGTTCAGCTATTTTCGCTGAGTATGGAGATGTGGATCATTAGAGACAAGACCCCGGACATCGTGATAGTCGAACCCTTCTACATGCGTGCCAAGCTCTTGGGCAGCGTTGGGGAGCACCAAGTCGTGAGTTCACACCTCAAAGGTGTCATTCTGGCAAACCCAGATAAGGATAACTTCCTCGTGGCTTACTTTACCGAGTAAGTCATCCCTTAACCGCCCCGTAACATATGATTTCTTAGATTTCGATCGTTCTTTTTTTTCTAACATTCCGTGTTCTGTGCAGTGACACACATTGCACACTCATCCTCTTAAGCCCGAAATATTCCATGGCCACGTATTTCGACCCGAACCGTGACTCCAAGATGGACTACACAAATATCAAGAAAATTCTTGATGATGTTCTCCCCGGCTACGCCAAATCTGGAGGCACCTTCACCAGGCCAGTTCGTAGGTACGACAAGCACGTGTTTACCCGCAATACTAAGTTCTGCTGCGTCAAGCAGCCGCCTGGCGGTTAGAAGGATGCCTACTATGCCCTCCATCACATGCGGGCGATTGTAAGGGACCATCATCACCTTCTGCTATCTGATAATCTCAAAGATTGGGCCGCGAGCTTGTCGGCAATCCAGGACGCGGACATTAGACAAGAATTCTTTCGCATCCAGTCGGAGTTTGCGGACATCATCCATCAAGATGTCCTTCATACCTCGGGGTAGTTCTACCTCAGATATCAACCGTCCAACAGGGAGATAGATGGAACTCTACAAATGTAGGCTGACAACGCCCGCGATTTCATGACCATCACGACAGATGGCGGCTTCATCCATGCTCCGGTCCCATGAGTCGAGTCGATAGTAGTGATGCTATGTGTAGTTCTGAAACATTGATTGGCTCATGTTGTAATTAAACTTTAATGAACTTGTATGTCTCTTTGGTTTGGACAGTCCTTCAACTTAGATGTAATCGATGCTATTTATTAGTAGGACCATGAATCGTGCTATTAATGTCATGTCTTGCTTTTCTCTTCCGATCCTTTTGTTGCATACTTATATATTGCTTATGTATGTATTGTCTGTTGTTTGGCTTGTGCATAGAGATGCCGTCGTATGTCGTGTACAAGGGTAAGGTTCCCGGAGTCTACGACGACTAGGAGGAGTGTCGGAGACAGGTTCACCGTTTCAGCGGTAACAGTTACAAAGGGTACACCACTAGGGCGGAGGCGGAATCTAGATACGCCAGCTATCTAGCGGGAGAGAGGAGGGAGCATTGGAGGAACCGGATGAAGACCAGTTTCATTGGGATGATGCTCATCGTGATGACCGCAGCTCTCTTTTATGTGATGGTAGTTTAGATGATCGATATCGACTTGTAATGTGAAGACAAACTCGATACTCGCGGTCTCGAGAGTTGTAATGTTTTATCTTTGTTCGGTCTTTTGAATTCGGAGACTAATATGATGAATTGTATTCAGAGACTAATCTTCTATTGTATTTGATGAATCTGTTGTTGCTGTGTGCTCCTGTCTATATTCTGTCAAATAATATATTTTGTAACCTGTGCAAAAATCAGAAAAGTAAAAAAGAATAAAACCTAATATTCATACTAATGGCGCCTCACTACAGAGTGCGCCATTAGTATGCCAAAGTATACTAATGGCGCATCACACAACAGTGTGCCATTAGTATGCCAAAGCACATGGTTAAATATGGCCCCCTGGGAGGCATACTAATGGCGCATGGTGTTCTATACTGTGTGGTGTGCCATTAGTATACCAGATACTAATGGCGCACCAATGGTGCACCATTAGTAAGAAATACTAGTGGCGTGATACTAATGGCGCACCAGTAGTGCGCCATTAGTAGGCAAAAGTGGTGCGCCATTAGTAGGCCTTTTCCTAGTAGTGTAGGGTGGTCCTGCTTCTTCTTGTGGTGTATGCTGCTACTTCATCGTCGTCGTCATGTTCGATCTTCGGGTCGCTGTACTTGTCGAAGTCTTGCTCATTGGCTACTCCATCCATTCCGATGATCTTCCTTTTTCCTCTCCTCACGACAACACAACTGGGCTTTGACGGGTCGGTAATGAAGAAGCATTCGTCCAATTGGGAAGCCAGTACCCATGGCTCATTTTTCGTGGTGACGTTTGCGCCCGCGGTCTTGGATTTGGCTTTGGGTATAACCATGGTGGTGAAATACCGGTCTTCTTTTAGGACGCTCTTGGCCCATCTGACACTGAATATCGGGACCTTCTCTCCAGCGTAGCTCAGCTCCCAGATCTCCTCGATCCTTCCGAAGTATCTGTCCTTGTCGTTACCGGTGTAGGATTCCATCGTTACCACGGAGTTCTGATAACCATCGCTCTTCATGTCCTTGTCCTCAGTGTAGAATGTGTAGCCGTTGATATCGTACGCCTCATAGGTCATCAGGTTGTGCTTGGCACCCTGTGACAAGGCAAATATGAGTTGTTCTTCCGCGGAAGAATCCTCATGTAAAGGGTACGACAGAAGCTTCTGCTTGAACCAACGCGTGAAACATGAGTTTTGCTCTTTGATTATATCTCCGTCCGTCCTCTGTTGGCCTCAGTCATTGTACGTCTTCTCAATAAAGGTTTTGTGCACTACCACCCTAGGATCGACCACGTCTATGTGTTGTAACACGACTAGGTTTGCTCTTTCAAAGTCGGCGAGTAGACCCTCGAAGTCGACATGCATTTCGTGGCGACCCTCACGGTGACCCCATCCAGCTAGCCTACCGAGGTGCCTGTTGACAGGCAGACCAACGAGGTTCTCGATGCCTAGATAATTCGTGCAGTAGGAGATGCACTCTTCGGTCAGAAAGGCCCTGGCTATGCTTCCCTCTGGACGTGGCATGTTGCGAACGTATCCTTTGATGACACCATTCATCCTTTCGAACGTCATCATGCTGTGCAGGAACGTCGGCCCGAGTTGGATGATATCCTCCACGATATGGACCAGAAGATGCACCATAACGTCGAAGAATGCAGGCGGGAAGTACATCTCAAGCTTGCATAGTATCACCACGATCTCTTCCTGTAGCCTTCTGAGTTGCCTCACGCCAAGCGACTTCCGAGAGATGAGGTCAAAAAAGTTGCATAGGCCAAATAGCGTTTCATGGACGTGCGCGTCCATGATCCCACAGATTGCAACTGGAAGTATCTGCATCATCAGCACATGACAGTCGTGAGACTTCATCCCACTGAACTTCTGCTTCGCTGGGTCTAGGTCTCTTCTTATCTTCCCCGCGTAACCGTAAGGAAGTTTTACTCCTACGAGGCAGGTGAAAAACTGATCGATCTCCTCCTGACTTAGAGTGAAGCACGCGGGAGGGTAGTCATTTCTGGTCTTCTTGGCCTTTTTGCCTTTGCGACGACTTTTCGTGTCCTGCTTCGCCTCATCATCATCATTAGCGTGAAGCTCCTCCCTGATGCCCATTGATTTCAAGTCTGCCCTTGCTTTCGGCCCATCTTTGGTCCTCTCTGGCATGTTGAGCAGGGTACCTAGCAGACTCTCGCACACGTTCTTCGTGATATGCATGACATCAAGGCTGTGAGGCACACGGTGGATCTTCCAGTACGGCAAGTCCTAGAAAACAGACCTCGTTTTCCATACCTTCAGTAGTGGCTCTGGCGCCTTTCGCTTCTTTCCCGGCTCTGGCGCCTTTTGCTTCTTTCCCGGCAGTGGGCAATCTTTCCAATTTTTCAACAGCTTGTCTATTTCCTCGCCGCTACTCGTGCGCGGGCATCTTCGGGGTTCGGTCGTGAAGCCACCTTCGATGTCCCATCATCGTGAAGCCACCTTCGATGTCCCATGAACACGGTTTTTGAAGACCTGGGATCTCTATCTAGCTGGCGATATGTTGTGTCATCCGCACCTGATGCATCTAGAAAATCCGTGGACCACTTGCCCCGCGAGATATCCGTAACCGAGATAGTCGTGCACCGTCGTGAGCAGTGCGGCTCTCATAGGGAAATATTCTTTCTCTGTGTCGTCCCATGTATTGGCTGCCGTTTTCCACAACGTGTCTAGCTCGTCTTTCAGCAGCCCCAGATACAGATTGATGTCATTCCCTGGTTGTTTCGGCCCTTCAATTAGCATACTCATGTGAATGTACTTCGTCTTCATGCACAACCAGGGGGGAAGGTTGTACATCCACACAAACACAGGCCAGGTGCTATGTGTGCTTCTCTGGCTGCCAAACGGATTGACTCCATCGGTGCTCGCGCCCAGCACGATGTTCCTTGGATCCTTCCCAAATTCTGGGTGTTCAAAGTTCAATGCTTGCCACTGGCTCCCATCCTTAGGGTGACTCAGCATTTTGTCTTTTTATTTATCTCCGGATCATTTGTGTCATCTTCTTGCTTCTTCTCCTCCCTATTCGCGTGCCAACGCAGGAGCTTTGCGACCTTAGGGTTCGCGAAATACCGCTGCAGACGAGGAGTGATCGGAAAGTACCACACCGATTTTTGAGGAGCTTTCTTCCTCTTCTTGTATCGAGTGACGCCGCACACTGGACATATGGTAGACTCCGCGTGCTCGTCCCGATAAATGATGCAATTGTTCATGCACACATGGTATTTCACGTGCGGTAAATCCAGAGGACACACGATTTTCTTCGCCTCCTCGAAACTGGTCGGGCACTTGTTCCCCTTGGGAAGACGTTCGTGCCAGAATGACATGTTCTTGTCGAAGCATGCATCGGTCATTTTGTGTTTTACCTTCATCTCCAGAGCCATGAGCGTTACTTTCAGGCGGTTATCCTCGGGCCTACATCCTTCATACAATGGAGTAACCGCGTCTATCTCCAGTTGATCCAGCTTGGCTTTCTCTCGGGCGGCAGCTCTTGTGTTATACGTCTGCTTGAGAAGCAGCTCTTGAATATGAGGGTCCTGCACCCAGCCCATCGATGGTCCATCGTCGTCTGCTCTGCCGGCATCTTCATCTTCATGATCATGCCCTTCGTCTGCTCCGGCATCTTCCTCATCATCATGTCCGGCATCTTCTACATGATGACCGTGTACAGCATCACCGTCGTGATCATGTCCTGGAGATTCTTCGTCTTCTCGCCCGCCCGAGCCGCGGTGGTTGTCTTGCTGCCCTTCCTCATTTCTTGCCCGGCCCCCATGGACGACTTCATAGTCATCTTCATCACCTTGCCACCGATAGCCATCCATGAAGCCACGCAAGAGAAGGTGGTCCCGCACCTACCCAGAATCCGGGTCCGCAGTAAGGCTCTTCAGCTTGCATCTTCGAAACGGACATCTTATCTCCGTCTCATTCTTTTGAAGCATCTCGGCCTTCGCGGAGCTCAAAAACCTATTCACGATGCCTTTGGTCATCGTGCGGACCATGGTCGCCTGCGGGGTAGAGCAAAACGATATTTTAGAACCAAGAAAAAATTTGGCATGACTTCCCCTAAAAATAGGACCAAAAATAATGCATAGTGCCAAAATTCTCGCTGAAACGGAAATGAATCAACATTCTGGCAAAATATTGGCAACTATCGCATTTCAAATACCGGTACCTGCAAACACAAACATATATGCAACACCACAAACATATGCAGCACCACAAACATACATAGATCTAGCTAGGCCACAAAAAGTGCATGTGCACGTTGTTGGAGTGAGCTAGGGAGAAAACAAGTAGATCTACAACATAGAGATAGATTTCCCCTTACTTAACTATCAAAAAAAGGTAATTTAACCACTTAATTTTGATGAATCTATGGTGCAAATGAGGTGAGGAGGAGGAGGTAGCCGACACAAGCTTGGAGAAGGAGGTGGAGGGAATGAAGTGGGGAAAGTGAGTGTGTAGGTGTGGATGTCCAAAATATCTAGCTGGTGCCAGGTTACTAATGGTGCACCATCCACTCATGTGCCATTAGTAACCCTCCTCACCGTGGCGTACCATGGCGTAGTGCGCCATTACTAGTTTAAACTAGTAATGGCGCACTATGCCATGGTGCGCCATTAGTAGTTTTGCAAAAAAAAGAATAAAAAAATATAGTAGTGGCGCACTATGTGGCTGGTGCGCCATTATTAGATAGAACTAGTAAAGGCGCACTGTGCCTGGATGCGCCATTAGTATGTTTGGAAAAATGAAAAAAAATTGTTACTAGTGGCGCACCATGTGTCTGGTGCGCCATTAGTGTCTTCCACACTAATGGCGCATCTGCACACGGTGCGCCACTACTATATAGTAGTGGCGCACCACATGTCAGGTGCGCCATTAGTATCCATTTCATCTATAGCCCTTTTCCTAGTAGTGGTAGGTACATCCAAACCCCGTGATATGGTACGCTCTATCACACATGAGCCTTATTATATCTTCCTCAAAATAGCCACCATACCTACCTATTATGGCACTTCCATAGCCATTTCAAGATATATTGCCATGCAACTTCCACCGCTTCTGTTTTGATGACTTGAGCATTCATTGCCATATTGCTTTGCATGATCGTAAGATAGCTACCATGATATTTCCATGGCTTGTCCATTTTTTGATATCATTGTTATGCTAGATCATTGCACATCCTGGTACAGTACCAGAGGCATTTTTTTGAAAGTTATTGACAGAGGAATTCATATAGAGTCATACTTTGTTCTAGGTATCGAGTTTTAATTTTTATTTCTTTTGAGTTATAAGTAAATAGAAGTGTGATGATCATCATTATTCATTTTTAGAGCATTTCCCCAGTGAGGAAAGGATGATGGAGATTATGATTCTCCCATAAGTCGGCATGAGACTCCGGACAAAGAGAGAGAGAGAAAATAAAAAGGAAAAAAGAAAAGAAAAAAAGAGAGAGAAGGGGCATGCTAATTCCACACTTGTGCTTCAAAGTAGCACCATGTTTTTCATATAGAGAGTCTCCTATGTTGTCACTTCCATATACTAATGGGTATTTTTCATTATAGGATTAGATGCACACCCACTTAGTTTCCATGATGAGATTTCATACACTTATAGCTCTTAGTGCATTCGTTGCATGGTAATCCCTACTCCTCGCATTGATATCAATTGATGGGCATCTCCATAGCCCATTGGTTAGCCGTGTCGATGTGAGACTTCCTTACTTTTTTGTCTTCTCTATATTTACCCCTATCATCATACTCTATTCCACCTGTAGTGATATATCCATGGCTTGCGCTCATGTATTGCGTGAGGGTTAAAAGAGCCGAGGCGCATTAAAAAGTATGAACCAACTCGGCTTGTCATCAGGGTTGTGCATGATAAATACTTTGTGTTAAGAAGATAGAGCATGACAAGACTATATGATTTTGTAGGGATAGCTTTCTTTAGCGTTGATATTTTGAAGACATGATTATTTGTTGGGATGCCTGAGAATTGATGTCTTTATGTCAAATTATAGACTATTGCTTCGAATCACTTATGTCTTAATATTCATGCCATGATTAGATATATGATCAAGATTATGCTAGGTAGCATTCCACATCACAAATTATCTTTTTTATCATTTACCTACTCGAGGACGAGAGAGAATTAAGCTTAGGGATGCTGATACGTCTCCGAAGTATCTATAATTTTCTATTGTTTCATGCCAATATTATACAACTTTCACATATTTTTTGAAACATTTTATATGATTTATTAGACTAACCTATTGATCCAGTTCCTGTTAGTTGCATGTTTTTTGTTTCGCAGAATATCCATATCAAACGAAGTCCAAATGCAATAAAATTTTACAGAGATATATTTTGGAATATTTGTGAATATTGGGAGGTGAAACCAACGCAAAAGGAAGCCCATGATGTCTACTATGCAACTTTATTCTTGTAGACACATGTTGGGCCTCCAAGCGCGGAGTTTTGTAGGACAGTAGCAATTTTCCCTCAAGTGGATGACCTAAGGTTTATCAATCCGTGAGAGGTGTTGGATGAAGATGGTCTCTCTCAAACGACCCTGCAACCAAATACAAGAAATCTCTTGTGTCCCCAACACATCCAATAAAATGGCAAATTGTATAGGTGCACTAGTTCAGCGAAGAGATGGTGATAAAAGTGTCATATTGATGGTAGAAATGTATTTTTATAATCTGAATAAATAAAAACAGCAAGGTAGCAAATAGTAAATGGGCACAAAAATGGTATTGCAATGCTTAAAAATGAGCCCTAGGGTCCGTACTTTCGCTAGTGCAATCTCTCAACAGTGCTAATATAGTTGGATCATATGATTATTCCTCAAGGTGCAATAAAGAATCACTCCTGAGTTCCTATTAGCAGAGAACAAAAGATAGGAATTGTTCGTAGGGTATGAAACCACCTCAAAGATATTCTTTTCACTCGATCTATTCAAGAGTTCGTACTAAAATAACACCAAAGCATATTCATATTCATAATACTCAATCCACACAAAGAACTACAAAGAGACCCCCAAAGTTTCTATAGGAGAAAAGATAATAAAAATGTGCATCAACCCCTATGCATAGATTACCCCAATATCACCGCGGGAATCCGCAAGTTGAGTGCCATAACGTATATCAAGTGAATCAACACGATACCTCATTGTCACCTCAACTATTCATACCGCAAGACATACATCATGTGTTCCCAAATCTGAACATTCAATCTGACAAAACAAAACTTCAAAGGGTAAAGATTCAATTCATCATAACAAGAGTATAGAGGGGCGAAACATCATATGATCCGACTATATTAAGAAAGCCCACGATATAGATCACGAGAGAGAGATATTAAACACATAGCTAGTGGTACAAACCCTCAGCCCCGAGGGTGCACTACTCCCTCATCGTGGTGGCCGCCGAGATGATGAAGAAGGCCACCGGAGATGATTACCCCCTCCGACAGGGTGCTGTCGGTGTCAAAACCGGCGGATCTCGGGTAGGGGGTCCCGAACTGTGCGTCTAGGCTGGATGGTAACAGGAGGCAGGGGACACGATGTTTTACCCAGGTTCGGGCCCTCTTGATGAAGGTAAAACCCTACGTCCTACTTGATTAATATTGATGATATGGGTAGTACAAGAGTAGATCTACCACGAGATCAGAGAGGCTAAACCCTAGAAGCTAGCCTATGGTATGATTGTATGTTATGGTTGTTGTCCTACGGACTAAAACCCTCCGGTTTATATAGACACCGGAGAGGGTTAGGGTTACACAAGGTCGGTTACAAAGGAGGAGATATCCATATATGTATTGCCTAGCTTGCCTTCCATGCCAAGTAGAGTCCCATCCGGACACGAGACGAAGTCTTCAATCTTGTATCTTCATAGTCTAACAGTCCGGCCAATGGAGATAGTCTGGCTGTCCGGAGACCCCCTAATCTAGGACTCCCTCAGTAGCCCCTGAACCAGGCTTCAATGACGATGAGTCTGGCGCGCAGTATTGTCTTCGGCATTGCAAGGCGGGTTCCTTCTCCGAATACATCACAGAAGAATTTGAATACGAGGATAGTGTCCGACCCTGCAAAATAAGTTCCACATTCCACCGCAGAGAGAATAATATTTTCGCGGATCTAATCTGCTGGCTTGTTTTGGCAGCACGACGTTATGTCATGGCCCGGTGATTATTTGAACCGTTTTTTTAACCAGCTCCACACATGACGCGAGGCGGTTTCTTGACACGTCTTGTCGAAGCGGAGATCGTGTTCCCCCAATTACGAGATTCCCATTAATGCGGTCATGGGTAACCGAACCGTTTCTAGGACTCCTAGATTATAGGCAAGTCCCCAACGGCTACGGAGAGGATGCTTGATATTCACCCTCTTTATAAGGGGACAAGGTTTTCGCTTTTTCCCTCCCATGCTCAATCGAACCCTTCCCCCGCCTCGAGTTCTAACACCCAAAGCCCAGGTTAGGTGCTCCGAATTTTCAATCATGTCCGGATCCAACCTTCAAGGCCGATGGACGCCCTCCTCCATTACAGAAGAGGACATCAAGAAGTTGAGGGAGGCCAGATACCTGACCGCCGAGGTTTCGCATCGGTTGCCTGCTCGAGGGCAGATCGTCCCTACTCCCGAACCCAACAAGAACGTCGTGTTCGTATCCCACCTGCTCCGAGGTCTAGGCCTCACTCTGGATCCCTTCGTCAGGGGTTTTATGTTCTATTACGGGCTAGATTTCCACGATCTAGCTCCGGACTCCTTTCTCCACATCTCGACATTTATTGTCGTGTGTGAGGCCTTCCTCCGCGTTACCCCTCACTTCGGCCTATGGCTCAAGACCTTTGAAGTAAAGTCGAAGATGATCGAGGGGCAACATGCAGCGTGCGGAGGTGCATCAATAGGCAAGATGGCAGGAGCTCCACGGCCGAAAGGTTCCTTTCCAGAGGTGTACGAATTATGGCAACGGGAGTGGTTTTACATCACGGCTCCCAGAAGTGCCAAGTGGGCAGCTGCCCCTGCTTTCCGCTCGGGTCCCCCACCACAACTGATGTCATGGATTAGCAAAGGTCTAAGCTGGGGTTGAGCCAAGGACGTGCCCATACTGCAAAGACGCATCCGAGATCTCTTCGAGGGAGATTTTAATTTGGCTGTGGTAATACAAGTTATGCTGGTTCGTCAAGTCCAGCCTTGCAAACGCCGGCCCCTTCGCCTGTGGGAGTTCAACCCAGAGGGACCGCGTGTCATTCAAAGTTTCCTCGGCCTGACGCACGAGGAGATGTACAAGTCATTCTTCGGACCTCAAGTAGAGTGTCCGGATATTACCAAGGACATGGGCCTGGGCAGTAACCGCGCCGCCGAACAAGTAAGAAACCCTCTCGCCGAACACACTGTCTTTTATTCGTCATGAAGTTATTTCTGAGAGTTCGCTTTTTGACCAGGACTGGCTAACAAAGGAGAAGATGATTCGGTGTTTGGCCCCCCTCCCTGAGGGTTTGGAAAATCCGGTATTGGAAAATATGCTCGAGGTCGCACCTTGCCCGGAGCCCTCGAAGGAAGATACCAGGGGGGATAATACGGGCGGACGCGGGCCCCCATCGCTGCCCGTTCCAACCGAGGGAATGAGCGTCTCCACGAAGGAGGACAACTGGGGGAGGAAAAGGACTGCTTCCGAGGATCCGAAAGCCGAAGCCTCCAAACGGGAGAAGAAGTCTCCCACGGAGGGTCCTGCCTCGGGGGGGGTGCTTTTGCCGCACAAAGTCCGCGGGGGGATCAGCCCTCCAACGAGTCATAAGTGATCCAAAATACTTTAATAGTAAAGGTATGCTATCTTTTTTTCTCAGAAAATAACCACCGCATATATCTTGCAATTCGGGCCTTAGGCCCTCTCAGATGAGCTCGTCTTCGGGGGATCTTCTTCCAGAGATGATGGAGAGCAAAATGCCTCCCCTGGACTCCTTCGCTCAAGAAGCGGGTGACCCCGAAGTGTCGTCACGGAGGGCCTCTCCGGATCCGGTGAGGCCAGAAGATAATCCCATAGACCCCCAAAGTTCCCAGCGTCCGGCTCCCGAAGAGGGCAGACAAAAGAGTCTGGCACCGTCTGGTGTGCGGTCGGACGTTCTGGGGGAGTTGGTGGGGCGAGCGGCCATCTCAGAAGAACACCATGTGCTGATGGGTACGGTGATGGAGAGAGTCTCGTCTGCCGAAAGCAGATTACATGAAGCCTCTATGAGTCTACTGACAGGCTTTGAGGTATGTGAGATAATATGTGATAGTACAGCACATGTTAGGTGTGCCCTGTGTAGATAGTAGCCCCTGAGACTCTGGTTGTCATCGAGAACGGCGGCGAACAGAGGATCATATTCCCAGGCAATAACTAGACTACCCCTATGTGCAGGTGGTGGAAGCTCCGGTGGCTAGCCGGATGAGTGAGTTTGCCAAATTAAAACGGCAACTGGATGCGGCAGACGCCGACATCGAGCTTGTTAACAAGAGGCTTGACGAGGCACAGGGTAAGTGTTATTATCTGGTGAACACCACATAGTAAGAGCAGCATGATGCCAGTATCTTTAATATGTTGTGACTGCAGATGGAGCTGCCAGCATGGAAACCTTGCAGGCAGAAGTTGCCCAAGCCAAGGAACAAGCGAGGATTAGTAATACAGCTTCTTTGAAGGCAGCCGAAGAGTTGAAAGTCGAGAAGGCCGCACATTGCGAGAGACAAGAGAAGATGGCCAAGATGGCCGTAGAATTAAAAGACACTGCCGACCATTGCCGGGTCCTTAAAAAGAAAACCGAGCGAAGGCAACGGACCTTGAGAAGGCCATGGCGGCGGACAAAGACACCCGTTCTGCTATGAGAGCGAAGAAGGAGGAGCTGCGGGAAGCCGGGGATATTGCGGCTGGGAAACCCTTCATGTTACGGAGGAAGTTCGGAGATCCATGGTATGCCCCTCTGGATCGGCTGTGGAGTTCGGCAGATGCATATATTGATTTGGCGGCGAGCGCTGCCGATGCGGCCAAGTACTTCCAAGGTTAGACAGACCGTGAAGTGGACAAGCTGTTCTAGTCGCAATTCCACGTTCCAGAGCATCCTCTTTCATTGACTGACCAGCTAGCCGAATGGGCCGAACTGAATAGGTTGTCCGGACTCGCCATGACGTCTGTTGTGGATCAGCTATGGCCGGGAAAGCCAAAGCCGAACAACTATTTCAGCTTAGTGTAGCAGTTCCTTGGTGCAGTGTCGCGCATTGATGCGATGAAGAGGTCGGCGTGCATAGAAGGATCGCGGATGGCCCTTGCCCGTGTTGAAGCATACTGGGCGGAGATGGACGCTACCACAGTTGCGGCGCAGGGTTCGTCCATAGGCCGAGTGGCTGCCCAGCATTATTTCGAGGAGGTTCTCGAGGGTTCTCGTTTGATAGAGGCCCAGCGCTTGAAGAATATTATGTTTGAGTGATATGTGTTCTCATTGTAAACACAATGCTTTTATGAAGTTTTTATAAGGCTATGTTTATACTTTTGCCTGAAAGTAGTATGATGCCTCCTGTGCAGCCGTTTATGTATACATGTGTATAACCTGAAAGATTGCAGCCGTCGGCTTCAACCCCCACGCATATAATGCGGAGGTGCTTGCAAAAAACGCGTGTTCACACTTAACCCCATGTCTTGGTCCTATTAAGGAGGTGATAGCGTAGCGAGCGAGGCAACCGGACTATAATGCTTTAACACTTTCACTTAGCCGTAGGAGTTTGACAGTGGGGCTACTAGATAGCCCCTGGTGGCTCCGCACTCTCCCAATCGCGGGGTGCGTACATGCCTGGCCGGAAAACGGCCCTTTGTTAAGGCGGAGGAATTCTAACATTCCGATAGGTCATTGAGTGGTTGACCAGTCTCACGCTATATCATGACAGTCAGTTTTCGGCTTTCTCTACTGAGGTGCTCGTCTGGATGAACCAGGGCACAGTCGCAGTAGTTCTCCTTGTGCTACCTTAGCCGATAAAGCGGAACGTAAGGCACCAAAACACAGGAGCCGGGCAAACCCAACATTTGACCAAAGACAATGATTCGGAGCTGATGCATATAAGGCCAAACTCGCGACGCCGAACACTCCCTAAGGTATTCGGTCTTTATGGTATAAACTGGGCCTAAATAGTGCCCTTTGTAAGAAGCCCCTTGTGTCCAGGTACGTGCATTATTCTGACGTGGCCACATGCCAAGACGTCAGCATCCTTCTCAACTGCGCTGAGAATTCGGTGGATATGTATCAACAAGAGACAGTAAAAAAGGTTTACGCAGGGTCTTAATCTAAAAAGAATCCTTGGAGCGGGTCCCTGCTGCACGTCTGCGCCTGTGTCTCCGTTGTGCCGTATCCTAGACGGGTGTAGCATGATGATCATCTGTAAAAGAGAGGAACTTGGGTGAAAAAGTTGTCGTGCAAAAAGATAGTTTTTAAAGAAACCATGTATAATTCAAGATGAGTAAAAATTGCCACTTGTCTGCGTGCGTTGAGCCCCTTGTATTTGTAATAGGGGTGTGACCATTGATCCGGTATGAATTACATATAGCTGCGCCGGACTCGACTAACCGTGTCCGAGGTCTTGACGACCTGTTAAATGCTTTAGTTGGTGAGGCCGTTTTATTGTGCGGCTGCCAAGGCAGCCGCACTCTCTTCGGCGCGCAAAGATCGCTTAATACTTCCGTTTACTGTAATGATGCCACATGGGCCGGGCATCTTGAGTGTGAGGGAAGCGTAGTGCGGTATTGCATTAAAGCGAGCGAAAGCTTCACGTCCGAGTAGTGCTTGATAGCCACTTTGGAACGGAGCGATGTGGAAGGTTAAATGTTCGCTACGGAAGTTATCGGGGAAGCCGAATATAACTTTTAGTAGCAGGGAGCCCGTGCAATGACCCCC
Source organism: Triticum aestivum (assembly GCF_018294505.1). Taxonomy (NCBI): domain Eukaryota; kingdom Viridiplantae; phylum Streptophyta; class Magnoliopsida; order Poales; family Poaceae; genus Triticum; species Triticum aestivum. The sequence goes on along the minus strand of NC_057809.1, from coordinate 198,176,143 downwards.
TGTGCCTGGCGTTACTCCTTTAAAGGTAGTATTGCTATGGCAAATTCTTGTTGGGTCTATCCCCATTTCGCGGATTGTATCTTGATATATCAGGTTTAGACTGCTGCCACCGTCCATCAGGACTCGTGTGCAGTGGTATTCGTCAATTATTGGGTCTAATACGAGGGCAGCCCATCCTGCACGCCGGATACTTGCTGTCTAATCACGATGGTCGAAAGTGATCGGTTGGGACGACCAGTGGCAGGACTCCGCGGTGATAGGCCCTTGGGCATATTTTTCTGGGAGTGCCGTTTTGTTTCTTCCTTAGATCACATGTAACACGTTTACTGTTTTGACTTCTGGTGGAAATTTCTTTTGTTCCCAGTGTCTTGCTTGAGAGGCGCATCCTCATCTTTGCTTGGTGTATCCTCCCCCTTGTGTACGGCGTTGAGCTTGCCGGACTGCTTGAAGACCCAACATTCTCTGTGGGTATGATTAGCGGGTTTACCAGGGGTGCTATGGATCTGACATATTTGGTCTAGAATTTTGTTTAGGCTTGACAGTTCGTCTCTGGCGCCTTTAGAGGGCGGCTTTTGTTGACCTCGCCGAGAGCTTTTGAATCCGGCGTTTACTGCCGTGCTCTTCGTGTTGTCTTCTTTATTCTGGCGTTTGTTATTGCTATTGCACCGTGATTTCCCGTTTCCATCTCTAACTTCAGATGTACTGGGGTCGCTGGTGTTGCATCTGGCTAGCCAGCTGTCCTCACCCGCGCAAAAGCGGGTCATGAGGCTTGTTAATGCTGCCATTGTTCTCAGCTTTTCTTAGCCGAGGTGTCTGGCAAGCCATTCGTCCCGGACGCTATGCTTAAAAGTTGCCAACGCTTCGGCGTCCAGACAGTCGACAATTTGGTTCTTTTTAGTAAGAAACCTGTTCCAAAGTTTTCGGGCTGACTCTCCGGGCTGTTGAGTTATATGACTCAAATCGTCCGCGTCTGGAGGTCGGACATAAGTCCCTTGAATATTTGCCCGAAAGCGTCTTCGAGCTCTTACCAGCTTCCAATGGAGTTCTCGGGGAGGCCTTTAAGCCAGTGACGAGCTGGCCCTTTGAGCTTGAGGGATAAGTACTTGATGGCGTGGAGATCATCTCCTCGAGCCATATGGATAGGATATAGTCCTCAATCCAGACCCCAGGGTCTGTTGTTCCGTTGTATGCCTCTATGTTTACAGGTTTGAATCCCTCCGGAAATTCATGGTCTAGCACCTCATTGGTGAAACATAGGGGGTGTGTGGCGCCCCTGTATCTGGGTGTACCGTGTTGTTCGGATGTTTGTTGTGTTACATCGTATGCTGGGGCGTGCTTGCGTGGTCCATAGATGGATCTGGTTGCACCGTCCTTTTGGTGCGAGCCCTCGCGTGTATCGCGTATTGGCTTGTGAGTGGCGTTGTTTGCTGCTCGATGTTGGCCGTGAGGTCGTCTATCTGGCCAGGTGGCTGTTTTGATTTTTGGTTGTGGGGGGTCTGAGGCCTCCTCATCGAATTCAGGTAGCAACTTCCGCTTTGGGTAGCTCTTGGCGGGGCGATTGTCACCGTACTTCGCTGTTGTGTTGAGTACTTTACTCCATCTGATTTGGAGTGTGTCCTGCACAGCCTTGAGCCTTTGCTTCTGCTTTTTTAGACTCCTCACAGTGGCAACAAGCCTTTGACGGGCATTCTGCTGCTCCGGGTGCCTGTCCGCGTTATGTCGTCCGGACTATTATCTTTGACAGAATTGGTTTGTTCGGTTTGATTCTCCGTATTGCCGTGGTCTGGCAGTGGTTCGCCCTACTCCAACGCTGGGTCTGTACGATCTTTATTTCTGCCGAGGCGGGATTTGGGGCGGCGCTTGCGCCGCTGCTTTGACTGCTTCTCGAGGGAACAAGCCTTCGGTGCGTCCTTCCGTTCCTCGTCGTTGTCTTCTTTTGGTGTGTCCACCATGTATACGTCATATGATGAAGTGGACGTCCAGCGCATTGTGGGCGGTGGTTCCTCTTCGCCTCCCGCATCGTCGTCCGTACCGTCGATGTCTTCGGAGTCGAAGTCGAGCATGTCGGTTGAGTCATCAATAGTGGCTATTAAGTGGGTGGTGGGTGGGCGTCGAATTTCTTTGTCGTCTACATCCCAATCCTGTTGGCCATAATCCGGCCAGGGCTCTCCTGACAAAGACAGAGACCTTAGTGAATCCAGAATGTCGCCGAAGGGTGAGTGTTGAAAGATATCCGTGGCGGTGAATTCCATGATCGGTGCCCAATTGGATTCGATTGGCAGGGGCGCGGGCGGTTCGGAGTCAGAAAAAGAGTCCGGCACCTTGGAGTCACGGGCTGCGCAGAGGATTATGCTGGTGTTTGGCTCGATCGCCGTTGAGACTAGAGCCCCTGAGGTGGTGTCTAACCACCCGTCCTCGATTGGCACAATTGGCTCCGAGCTAAGGGTCGGAGCTGATGCGGGCGCGGCCTTTGGGGTACTGTTCGGCGGCAGAGCTAGGTCATACCCATCACGACAGTGCAGCGTGCCCGGCTGTGGCTCGAATCCGTCGAAGATCAAGTCTCCACGGATGTCGGCCGTGTAGTTCAAACCTCCAAATCTGACCTGATGGCCAGGGGCGTAGCTTTCAATCTGCTCCAGTTGGCCAAGCGAATTAGCCCGCAGTGCAAAGCCGCTGAATAAGAAGATCTGTCCGGGGAGAAAAGTCTCACCCTGGACCGCATCACTATCGATGATAGCAGGAGCCATCAAGCCTAACGGCGACGACACAGAGGAACTCTCAATGAAAGCACCAATGTCGGTGTCAAAACCGGCGAATCTCGGGTAGGGGGTCCCGAACTGTGCATCTAGGCCGGATGGTAACAGGAGGCAGGTGACACAATGTTTTACCCAGGTTCGGGCCCTCTTGATGGAGGTAAAACCCTACGTCTTGCTTGATTAATATTGATGATATGGGTAGTACAAGAGTAGATCTACCACGAGATCAGAGAGGCTAAACCCTAGAAGCTAGCCTATGGTATCATTATGTGTTACGGTTGTTGTCCTACGGACTAAAACCCTCCGGTTTATATAGACACCGGAGACGGTTAGGGTTACACAAGGTTGGTTACAAAGGAGGAGATATCCATATACGTATTGCCTAGCTTGCCTTCCATGCCAAGTAGAGTCCCATCCGGACACGAGACGAAGTCTTCAATCTTGTATCTTCATAGTCTAACAGTCCGGCCAATGGAGATAGTACGGCTATCCGGAGACCCCCTAATCCAGGACTCCCTCAGGTGCCAAAACGGGTCTAGATTGGTTTTCGGTGGCTACGGAGCCGCACGGCGGCGGAACTTCTGATCTAGGTTAACCCCAAAGGGTTTCGGAATATTTGGGAATTTATAGTGCAAAGAGGAGGTGCGGGAGGCCACCGAGGTGGGCACAACACACCTGGGCGTGCCAGGAGGCGCTGCTCCAGCCCATCGGGAGTCTTCTGGTCCATAAAAATCCACAAAAAGTTTTGCGGTGTTTGGACTCCGTTTGCTATTGATTTTCTACAATGTAAAAAACAAGCAAAAAACAACAACTGGCACTGGGCACTGGGTCAATAGGTTAGTCCCAAAAAATGTTATAAAGTTGCTATTAAATGATTGTAAAACATCCAAGAATGATAATATATTGGCATGAATACTTCATAAATTATAGATACATTGGAGACGTATCAGCATCCCCAAGCTTAATTCCTACTCATCCTCGAGTAGGTAAATGATAAAAGAAATAATTTATGAAGTGTGAATGCTAGCAAAGTGCATAAGTTTGATCAATGATAATTTCAATCACTTTTCCTAGCATCATAACATCAATTCTTTCTTATACAACTTCTCATGTTATCGTGGCAACCAATTCACATGTTAAGGTGCAAACAATGAATTCTCTTGAAATCCAACAACCTATGTTCTTAGTCACCAAGCAATTGCAATTCAATTTATTCAACAGATTTTAAGTAAGAGTTCCACATACTCAACCATCATATAGTCTTCTATGATTTCTAACACTCACCGCATACACATGAGCAAAACGTTTCAACCGGACACATAGAAAGATAGGGGCTTATTGTTTTGCCTCCCAACGTATTCACCTCAAGGGTGATGTCAACAATAATAACTCATGCTACCCATATTCAACTGGACATATGTTCCTAGATCTTTCCTCACCACATGATGCTTACCAAAAGAGAAAATAAAAAGGAATAGAGAGGAGTACTTTGACTCTTTGCATAGAAGTAAATACTGAAAAGTAAAAGATAGGCCCTTCGCAGAGGGGAGTAGAGGTTTCCATGTGCTTATTTGTTTGTATGCTCAATCCCTTAGTGCAAAATAACGTCAGGTTATAAGTTCGTACAATGCTCAATTTTCTCTTACACTACATGATTTTGCTCTTTTAGAAGCAATTTTTATTGCCTTATTGCACCGATAACAACTTACTTGAAGGATTTTTCTCAATCCTTAGGTAGGTATGGTGGACTCTTGAAATAAGATTTGGGTTTAAGGGTTTTTTGGATTCACAAGTAGTATCTCTACTTGGTGCGGAATTTTTGGCTAGCAAAGATGGGGGGCAAGCACCACATGTTGAAGGATCTATGACAATATAACTTCTGTGTGAATATGAACAAACATAAACCATTAGGTTGTCTTCCTTGTCCAACGTCAACAATTTTGGCATATAAAATTTTGATGGTGGCTCACAATCACAAAAGATTTCCATGATAGTGTATTTGCATATGAAAGTTCTCTTCCTTCTACTAATTATTCGTGAATTGCTTGTATGACCAGTATTGTGATTGTCAAGCCTCAAAAGATTTCACTTTCTAAACCCAATGTGAAGCTACCACTAGGCATGATATGATTTCAACTTCGTGACATTTAATTTATTCAACAATTTAGTCATAGGATATAAAGTGAAGCACAAGAGTAAATGACATAGAAAAGAGCTTCGTTGACGGGATGTGAATGCCGCTTACTTAGCCTCCCTAGAAACTATTTGAGGACTCCATTTTATTTAACAACTTTCAGATCTAAGTATTTTATTAAATCAGCAAGCAAAACAAAATAAAATGACAATCCAAGGATAGCATGCATCATGTGAAGAAGCAAAAACTTAGGCTCAACCGATACTAACCGATAATTGTTGAAGAAGAAAGGTGGGATGCCTACCGGGGCATCCCCAAGCTTAGATGCTTGAGACTTCTTGAATATTATCTTGGGATGACTTGGGAATCCCCAAGCTTGAGCTTTTTTGTCTCCTTAATTCTTCTCATACCACGGTTTTCCTAAATCTCAAAATCTTCATCCACACAAAACTCAACAAGAACTCGTGAGATAAGTTAGTATAAACCAATGCAAAATCCTTACCATTCTCTACTATAGAAAATAACTAAAATTATTATTCAACATTGCATACTAAATGCCTTTGCATATTTAATACTCCTATCCTCAAATAGAATCATTAAACAAGCAAACATATGGAAACAATGCAAACATAACAGCAATCTGCCAAACCAGTACAGTCTGTAAAGAATGCAAGAGTATCAATACGTCTTAAACTCCAAAAATTATGAAAATATGGCACACTGTAGAAAATTTATCATAGCTCATTTTGCAAAAAAGTTTCAACATTTTATCACATTCTGACTTTTCTAGGGAATTTTTGCAACAACGGTAAATTTTCTGTTTTCAAACAGCAACATGTATACTTGCAAAATAAGCATTGCAAAGGCTATCGTTGCCACTTTTATTGAAATAAAAGATGCAAAACATTACTATAAATAACATAAATCAAATCCTAACAAAATAAATTGACGCTCCAAGCAAAACACATATCATGTGACGAATGAAAACATGGCTCCAAATGAGGTTACCGATAATGTTGGAGACACAAGAGGGGATGCCTTCCAAGGCATCCCCAAGCTTAGTTGCTTGGATCTTCCTTGAATATTACCTTGGGGTGCCTTGGGAATCCCTGAGCTTAGGGTCTTGTCACTCCTCATTCTCCTCATATCTTCAATCACACAAAACTTAACGGAACTTCGTGAGATAGGTTAGTACGATAAAGAGCAAAACACTTCACTTTTGGTACTGTCAAAGACAAGATTCATAATTGTTCTCACACAGTGCCTACTTCAACATATCATTTCCACAATTTATATTGAGCAATATAAGCCATAGAAACTAGAAAACAAGCAAACTATGCATTGAAAACATAATTTGTCAAAAACAGAACAATCTGTAGTAATCTGTACTCCAACCATACTTCTGCTACTGCAAGAAATCTGAAAAATTAGGACAACCTAAGCAATTTGTATATTAATCTTCTGCAACAACTCAAATGCACTCTTCTGTTAAAAACTAGAATTATTTTCATGAGCGCAAAAGTTTCTATTTTTCAGCAAGATCAAAGCAACTATCACCCAACATGATCCTAAAGGCTTTACTTGGCACTTTGTTGAAACAAACGCAATAAAACATGTTCAGTGCAGTAGCATAATCATGTGAACACACAAAAACAATAGGTAAAAGTGTTGGGTTGTCTCCCAACAAGCGCTTTTCTTTAATGCCTTTTAGCTCGCATAAAAAATAAGAATTAAAACATGAAGAGAGCATCATGGAGCATATGACTAGCACATTTAGGTCTAACCCACTTACTATGCATAGGGATTTTGTGAGAAAACAACTTATGGGAACAAGAATCAACTAGCATAGGAAGGCAAAACAAGTGCAACTTCAAAACAATCAACACATATTGAACAAACTTGATATTATTGAGGTATGTAGAGCATAACTTTCTTCCTCACCATAATTTTCAGAAACATCATGAATAGATTCAACAATATAGCTATCCCATACAACACTCTTTTCATGATGCACAAGCATAGAAGATTTATTACTCTTTATGGCATACATGTCATCATAATAATCATCATAGATAACAACTTCATTGTCATAGTCAATTGAAACCTCTTCGAAAATAGTGGATGTATCACTAAATAAAGTCATGACCTCTCCAAATCCACTTTCATCAATATTGTAATAAGATTCAATACCCTCCGAAATAGTGGGATCACTACTACCTAGAGTTGACACTCTTCCAAAGCCACATTCATCAATGTAATCATCATAAATAGGAGGCATTCTATCATCATAATAAATTTTCTTATCGAAAGTAGAACGAATCAAAGGATCATAACCATTAAGCAAAGCATCCCCAAGCTTAGGACACGCATTATTTCCAGCAAATAAATCTTCAAATATATCATACTCATCAAACATAGCATCCCCAAGCTTGTGGTTTTGCATATCATCACAATCATTCTTATCAATAGCATGAATGGCACCAATAGTATAGCAAACATTATTATCATATTCTTCCAAGCAAGTGCTAAAAATATTTTCAAGATCATAAGGGATATCATTTTATTCCCAATCATAATCATCACAACAAGCAATAGGCATAACAAAATCATCACCAATATCATAATCCTCCATCAAAATATTTGATTCACTTTCATGAGGCACGATGGTGATGGGAGCAACATTATTTTGGAGAGATACCTTTTTACCTCTATTCTTTCTTCTTTTCTTCTTCTACACCACACCATGTGTGGGTATAATTAATTTTTTCAAGCTTCTTGTTGAAGACATTGATTGTATAGGAAGCTCCTCCTCGTTACCTGATTCATCATAATAAACAGTAGGAGGGTACTGGAAAACATTTTCCATTTCATTTGTACTCTCTTCATATTCCATTTGTTTTCTTGACTTTAGATATTTGGCAATATAAGGATTCTCAGTGCAATTTACCGCACAGAACATATAAATTTCCTCTAGATCAAAATCAAGCAATCTCTCGAGATTAAATTTTGGAATAGCCATAGTTATACGTTTCATTTCCTCATACCCCAAAACAAGACTAAGCTATTTTTGATGCTCAAGGGTAATCAAGTTATCATAATTTTTGGACACGATTTGATCATGAAAGAATTTGCATTGGAGATTTAAATGACCATGTTCATTGTGAAGTTCACAAGGATGGCGTAAAAAATTAAACCTTTCAGCACAATCATCTAGCCTCTCTTGCAACTTTTTTGTTTCTAAAAATTTATGCTTCTTACAAAATCTATCTTCCCTATTTGGTGTGCAATTGCACTCCCAATTCACTCCACAAAAGTGACATGCTTATAAGAAACATCTTTGTCATGACTTGTGCAATCATCAGTAGCATTTTGGATATTCAAAGAATTTATACTAACAACATTGCAATCATGCTCATCACTCAAATATTTTGTGCCAAACATTTTATTGATTTCTTCTTCTAACAATTGAGCACAATTTTCCAAACCATCATTTTCAAGAAACATATTATAAAGATGATCAATAATATGATGCAAGCTCAATTCCATTTTTTTGTAGTTTTCTTTTATAAACCAAACTAGTGATAAAACAAGAAAATAAAAGCTTCAATTGCAAGATCTAAAGATATACCTTCAAGCACTCACCTCCCCGGCAATGGCACCAGAAAAGAGCTTGATGTCTACTACACAACTTTATTCTTGTAGACACGTGTTGGGCCTCCAAGCGTAGAGTTTTGTAGGACAGTAGCAATTTTACCTCAAGTGGATGACCTAAGGTTTATCAATCCGTGAGAGGTGTAGGATGAAGATGGTCTCTCTCAAACGATCCTACAACCAAATACAAGAAATCTCTTGTGTCCCCAACACACCCAATACAATGGCAAATTGTATAGGTGCACTAGTTCGGCGAATAGATGTTGATAAAAGTGTAATATTAATGGTAGAAATATATTTTTATAATCTGAATAAATTAAAATAGCAAGGTAGAAAATAGTAAACGGGCACAAAAACGGTATTGCAATGCTTGAAAATGAGGCCTAGGGTCTGTACTGTCGCTAGTGCAATCTCTCAACAGTGCTAACATAGTTGGATCATACGATTATCCCTCAAGGTGCAATAAAGAATCACTCCCGAGTTCCTATTAGCGGAGAACAAAAGATAGGAATTGTTTGTAGGGTATGAAACCACCTCAAAGCTATTCTTTCCGCTCGATCTATTCAAGAGTTCGTACTAAAATAACACCAAAGCATATTCATATTCATAATACGCAAACCACACAAAGAACTACAAAGAGACCCCAAAGTTTCTACCGGAGAAAAGATAATAAAAACGTGCATCAACCCCTATGGATAGATTAACCCAATATCACCGCAGGAATCTGCAAGTTGAGTGCCATAACCTATATCAAGTGAATCAATATGATACCTCATTGTCACCTCAAGTATTCATACCGCAAGACATACATCATGTGTTCCCAAATCTGAACATTCAATCTGACAAGACAAAACTTCAAAGGGTAAAGATTCAATTTATCACAACAAGAGTATAGACTGGAGAAACATCATATGACCCGACTATATTAACAAAGCCCATGATATAGATCATGAGAGAGAGAGAGAGATTAAACACATAGGTACTGGTACAAACCCTCAGCCCCGAGGGTGGACTACTCCCTCCTCATCGTGGTGGCCTCTAGGATGATGAAGATGGCCACCGGAGATGATTCCCCCCTCCGGCAGGGTGCCGGAATGGGTCTAGATTGGTTTTCGGTGGCTACGGAGCCTTGCGGTGGCGGAACTTCCGATCTAGGTTAACCCCAAGGGGTTTCGGAATATTTGGGAATTTATAGTGCAAAGAGGGGGTGCAGGAAGCCATCGAGGTGGGCACAACCCACCTGGGCACGTCAGGGCGCGCCCTGGTGGGTTTTGCCCCCCTCAGGGCACCCCCAGGTGCTACTCTAGTCCATCGAGAGTCTTCTGGTCCATAAAAAATCCACAAAAAGTTTCGCGGTGTTTGGACTCCGTTTGATATTGATTTCTTGCGATGTAAAAAACAAGCAAAAAACAGCAACTGGCACTAGGCACTGGGTCAATAGGTTAGTCCCAAAAAATGATATGAAGTTGCTATAAAATGATTTTAAAACATCCAAGAATGATAATACATTGGCATGAATACTTCATAAATTATAGATACGTTGGAGACGTATCAGCCCACAGTGACCACAAGACAGCAGGGCGCGCCCCAGGCCCCTGACGCGTGGTGGTGGGTTGTGCCCTCCTCGAACGTCGGTTGGAGCTCTACTTCAAGCACAAGTAAGCTTATATCTGGGAAAACATCGTCTTAAAATCTTAGCGCAATCGGAGTTACGGATCTCCGGGAATATAAGAAACGGTTTTCGGTCAGATCTGGGGAACACGAAACAGAAGAGAACGAGAGGGAGATCCAATCTCGGAGGGGCTCCCGCCCCTCCTTCACAATGGAGGCCATGGACAAAAGGGGGAACTCTCCTCCCATCTAGGGGGGAGGCCAAGGAAGAAGAAGAAGGGGGGCTCTCTCCCCCTCTCTCCTGGTGGCGCTGGAGTGCCGCCGGGGCAAGGATCGTGACGGCAATCTACATCAACAATCTTGCTACCGTGAACACCAACTTTCCCCCCTCTATGCAGCGGTGTAACAACTCTTCTCCCCACTGTAATATCTACTTAAACATGGTGCTCAACTCCATATATTATTTCCCAATGATATTTGGCTATCCTATGATGTTTGAGTAGATCCGTTTTGTCCTGTGGGTTATTTGTGATCTTGGTTGGTATGAGTGTATATTTTATTTATGGTGTTGTCCTATAGTGCCCTCCGTCTCGTGTAAACGTGAGGGGTCCTCGCTATAGGGTGTTGCAATATGTTCATGATTTGCTTATTCTCGGTTGTGGGGGTGATAGCAGCCTAAACATAGGTAAGTGTGTTGTTGCGTATGGGAGTAAAGAGGACTTGATACTTAATGCTATGGTTGGGTTTCGCAGCCTTAATGATCTTTAGTAGTTGCAGATGCTTGCTAGATTTCCAATCATAAGTGCATATGATCCAAGCAGAGAAAGTATGTTAGCTCATGCCTCTCCCTCATATAAAATTGCATGAATGATTACTGGTCTAGTTATCGATTACCTAGGGACAAATGAATTTCTTGTTGACAAAAGCTATCCACTTTTATTACCTTGAAATTTATTCGTAGTTTTATTCTCGCAAAGTACTCATAGTTTTATTCTTGCAAAATAGTTTCGTACTTGTTTTAGGTAAAGCAGACGTCAAGTGTGCGTAGAGTTGTATCGGAGTTCTACCTTTAGGTCCTCGTTGGGTTCGACACTCTTATTTATCGAAGAAGGCTACAAACGATCCCCTACACTTGTGGGTTATCAAGGCTCGATGGTGATGTAGGATGGAAAATTCTTGACAGCGATCCTAAGGAGATTAGCGATGGGGCCATGGATGAGATTCAACGGCGGTTGAACCCAAGGGGTTGGGGGTGGGCCACTTAACCTGTGACATAGCCCATTGCAGGCCATCGCTATCAACGACCTCGATGTCGTAGCCGGCATCCATGACATGCCCGCATACTCTAGCTTGCTGATTGAGAGCCTGTGGCTAGTAATGGTCATCAGCTTCTTCGGCGACCACCTTGGCGACGTCGGGCGAAGAGGTCGTGATACACCTCTTTTGGGCCAGTCGCTCCTCGAGCTCCACGGGGAAGTCTAGTCGGGCTTAGGTTGGGATGCTCTTGAGTGGGGGATGGAGATGGGTATGGGGATATGTGGGAAATGGGGCGTTTGGCAGGCGTCATCTAAGAAACTTAGGGGGCTTGGGTATGGAGATCAGTGGGTAAGCTGCACGTGTAAACTGGCAGATGTTGACAATGGAGGCCTTGCGGCGGCGGTGGCGGTGACCTTGCTAAGGTTCCGAGAAAGGGAGGGGTTGTGGTGGGTGTGTGTGTGCGCGCGTGCATGAGGAGTTTTGGTGGGTGTGGAGGGGGGAGGTGTTTGAGGAAGTGACGCGGCTACTGAAAATTTTACTACGCGGGAGTAAAATGCCTGGGCTATTGAAAATTTGGATGATGCATCACACATGGTCCCAAGATACCAAGCATGTGTTATCAAATAGAAAACCCCTCAAGCCGGGCAGATATTTCCGAGGGATGCAGGTGGGAGTGGGAACAACAAACATCACACACAGTCAAAACTTAATAACCATGTGTTATCAAACAGAAAAACCCTGCAGGCGGGTAGATATTTTTGAGATTGCGTGGGAAGCCTCGTGGAGCCCAATGTATTGTGCAGATGTGGGTGACAGGGGCATTGGCTTGGCACACGGGTAGTGTGAGTGAACCATGTCTCTTGCGTCATCTAACTTGTCTAATGTTTATAAATTTTGCGAAAAGAACGCAGGAAAGGGTCAGAACACGAACACACTTGCATGTGGACCAAAACTATGAATGAAAATGGTGGTTTGATGTTCAAATACCAAATGCACAACCTCGATGTGGCACCTGTCTCACAAAGCGCACGGTATTGCTTGCCCCCCTCATGTTGGCAGGAGGGGAATCTTATCTATGAGCACATGCCCCCAAATCTCTAGGTCTAACATATCACTCTACTGTAACACTAAACCTATGGGAGTCCATCATGGTCAAACCACACCGCCCTTTCATTTCTAGTGAAAGGTGGACTGTGTGGGGGCCCAGAAAGGTGTGCTTCTAGCATAAGATGGGGTGAGACCACATACGAACCACCTGCGGGTAGCCCTACTATATATATGAAAAAGGTGGTGTGATATTTAAATACCCAATTCACAACTTTGATGTGGCACATGCCTCGCAAATTAACCAGACATTCCCGACCCCATGGAGGTTCACCTATCAATGTTCGAACTAGCTAGCAATCGCTCCCCATTCAAACACACACACACACAGACACACTTTCAGTCGGCGTGAGAGGGCAGCTCACCAAGATGTATCATAAAATGGACCAAGAAGAATCCACCTTGTCCGTACAACCTCTCTCTTGTTGTTGGTCAAAGTGATGGACGTCCACTCGACCCCAGAGATGGGCTAGCTCGCCAATAATCACGCAAGTAGCTACTGCCCAAAGTCAACCACTGTCTGCATGTGGCCCAAACATATGTATGGATCACTTTTGATGTTTGAATATACCCAAATGGAACAAACCTTTGATGTGGCACCGTGCTTTGGAACAAGAAATCCCAACACGGAGCGAGGTTTAGTTGACAATGATACGTCCATTTTTGCATCATGCTTTTATATCGATATTTATTGCATTATGGGTTGTTATTACACATTATGTCACAATACTTATGCCTTTTCTCTCTTATTGTACAAGGTTTACATGAAGAGGGGGAATGCCGGCAGCTGGAATTCTAGGCTGGAAAAGGAGAAAATATTAGAGACCTATTCTACACATCTACAAAAGTCCTGAAACTCCATGTGAATTATTTTTAGAATATATAAAAAATATTGGGCGAAAGAAGTACCAGAGGGGGGGCACCCATCGTCCACGACGGTGGGGGCGTGCCCTAGACCCTGGGCGCGCCCCCTACCTCGTGGGCCCCCTAGTGGCCCTCTGATGCCCATCTTTTCCAATATGGAGTCTTTCGTCGAGGAAAAAAATCATAAGCAAGCTCACGGGATGAAATTCTGCTACCATGAGGTAGAACCTTGGCGGAACCAATCTAGGGCTCCGGCGGAGCTGTTCTGCTGGGGAAACTTCCCTCCGGGAGGGGGAAATCATCACCATCGTCATCACCAACGATCCTCTCATCAGGAGGGGGGCAATCTCCATCAACATCTTCACCAGCACCATCTCATCTCAAACCCTAGTTCATCTCTTGTATCCAATCTTTGTATCCAAACCTCAGATTGGCACATGTGGGTTTCTAGTAGTATTGGTTACTCCTTGTAGTTGATGCTAGTTGGTTTACTTGGTGGAAGATCATATGTTCAGATCCATTATGCATATTAATACCCCTCTGATTATGAACATGAATATGATTTGTGAGTAGTTATGTTTGTTGCTGAGGACATGGGAGAAGTCTTGCTATAAGTAGTCATGTGAATTTGGTATTCGTTCGATATTTTGATGAGATGTATGTTGTCTTTCCTCTAGTGGTGTCATGTGAACGTCAACTACATGACACTTCACCATTGTTTGGGCCTAGAGGAAGGCATTGGGAAGTAATAAGTAGATGATGGGTTGCTAGAGTGACAGTAGCTTAAACCCTAGTTTGTGCGTTCCTTCGTAAGGGGCTGATTTGGATCCATCCGTTTCATGCTATGGTTAGGTTTACCTTAATACTTCTGTTGTAGTTGCGGATGCTTGCAATAGTGGTTAATCATAAGTGGGATTCTTGTCCAAGGAAGGACAGTACCCAAACACTGGTCCACCCACATATCAAATTATCAAAGTACCGAACGCGAATCATTTGAGTGTGATGAAAACTAGCTTGACGATAATTCCCATGTGTCCTCGGGAGTGATTTCCTTTATATAAGAGTTTGTCCAGGCTTGTCCTTTGCTACAAAAAGGATTGGCCATATTGCTGCACCTTATTTACTTTTATTACTTGTTACCTGTTACAAATTACCTTATCACAAAACTATCTGTTACCGATAATTTCAGTGCTTGCAGAGAATACCTTGCTGAAAACGGCTTATCATTTCCTTTCGCTCCTCGTTGGGTTCGATACTCCTACTTATCGAAAAGGCTACGATAGATACCCTACACTTGTGGGTCATCAAGACTCTTATCTAGAGTCGTTGCCGGGGAGTGAAGCGCCTTTGGTAGATGGAATTTGGTAAGGAAAAATTTATATAGTGTGCTGAAATTTACTGTCACTTGTTACTATGGAACATAATCCTTTGAGGGGCTTGTTCGGGGTATCTTCACCCCGACCAGTAGAGCAAAGAGTTGCTCCTCAACCTACTGAATCTACTGAAAATGTTTACTTTGAAATCCCTTCAGGTATGGTAGAGAAAGTGCTAGCTAATCCTTTCACAGGTGATGGAGCATTACATCCCGATTTGCACCTAATCTGTGTGGATGAAGTTTGTGGATTATTTAAGCTTGCAGGTATGCCCGATGATGTTATCAAGAAGAAGGTCTTCCCTTTATCTTTGAAGGGAAAGGCATTGACATGGTTTAGGCTATGTGATGATATGGGATCATGGAACTACAACCAATTAAATTGGAATTTCATCAGAAGTTTTATCCTATGCAACTTGTTCATCGTGATCATAATTATATATATAATTTTTGGCCTCGCGAAGGAGAAAGCATCGCTCAGGCTTGGGGGAGGCTTAAGTAAATGTTATATTCATGCCCCAATCATGAGATCTCAAAATAAATGATTATTCAAAAAAATTACGCTTGGCTTTCCCTCAGTAATCGCTCCATGCTCGATACTTCTAGTACTGGATCTTTTATGATGAAGACTATTGAATTCAAATGGGATTTATTGGAAAGAATTAAACGCAACTCTGACGATTGGGACCTCGAGGAAGGTAAGGAGTCAGGTATAACACCTAAGTTTGATTGTGTTAAATCTATTATGGATACCGATGCTTTCCGTGAACTTAGCACTATATATGGACTTGACTCTGAGATAGTAGCTTCTTTCTGTGAATCCTTTGCTACTCATGTTGATCTCCCTTAGGAGAAGTGGTTTAAATATAATCCTCCCATTGAATTAAAAGTAGTTGCACCTATTAAAGTTGAAGAAAAGACTATCACTTATAATGATCCTGTTGTTCCCACTGCTTATATTGAGAAACCACCTTTCCCTGTTAAAATAAAGGATCATACTAAAGCTTCAACTTTGGTTCATAAGAGTAATACAAGAACACCTACTCCCTCTAAGAAAATTAAAGTTGAACCTAGTGTTGCTATGGTTAAAGATCTCTTGTCCGATAATATTGATGGGCATGTTATTTACTTCTGCAATGAATCTGCTAGAATTGCTAGACCTGATACTAAAAATAAACATAGACCTGTTGTAGGCATGCCTATTATTTTTATTAAAATAGGAGATCATTGCTATCATGGCTTATGTGATATGGGTGATAGTGCAAGTGCAATACCTCATACCTTATACAAAAGAAATTATGCATGATATTGCACCTGTTGAGATAGAAGAGATTGATTTTACAATTAAGCTTGCCAATAGAGATACTATTTCACCAGTTGGGATTGTTAGAGATGTTGAGGTATTGTGTGGGAAAGTTAAATACCCTGCTGATTTTCTTGTTCTTGGTTCCCCACAAGATGACTTTTGTCCCATTATATTTGGTAGACCCTATGCTAAGATAGACTGCAATAAAGATATTGTTTCTGTTGGTTTAGGGGGTATGTCTCATGAATTTAATTTTGCTAAATTTCATAGACAACCCCATGATAAAGAATTGCCTAGTAAAGATGAAATTGTTGGTCTTGATTCTATTGCCATGCCTCCTACTCATCCTTTAGAACAATATTTGCTAGACCATGAAAATGATATGTTTATGAATGAAAGAAGGGAAATAGATGAAGTATTCTTTAAACAGGGACCTATTTTGAAGCACAACTTGCCTGTTGAAATCTTAGGGGATCCTCCTCCACCTAAGGGTGATCCCGTGTTTGAGCTTAAGCCTTTACCTGATACTCTTAAATATGCTTATCTTGATGAGAAAGAGATATATCATGTTATTATTAGTGCTAACCTTTCAGAGCATGAAGAAAAGAAATTATTGAAAACTCTGAAGAAGCACCGGGCTGCTATTGGATATACTCTTGATGATCTTAAGGGCATTAGTCCCACTCTATGCTAGCACCAAATAAAACTGGGGAAAGATGCTAAACCAGTTGTTGATCACCAACGACGGTTAAATCCTAAGATGAAAGAAGTGGTAAGAAAAGAAATACTAAATCTTCTAGAGGCAGGTGTAATTTATCCCGTTGCTGATAGTCAGTGGGTAAGTCCTGTCCATTGTGTCCCTAACAAGGGAGGTATTACTGTTGTTCCTAATGATAAAGATGAATTGATACCACAATGAATTGTTACAAGTTATAGAATGGTAATTGATTTCCACAAATTAAATAAAGCTACTAAAAAGGATCATTACCCTTTACCTTTTATTGATCAAATGCTAGAAAGATTATCCAAACATACACATTTTTCGTTTCTAGATGGTTATTCTGGTTTCTCTCAAATACCTGTGTTAAAAGAGGATCAAGAAAAGACAACTTTTACTTGCCCTTTTGGTACCTTTGCTTATAGACGCATGCCTTTTGGTTTATGCAATGCACCTGCTACTATTCAAAGATGTATGACTGCTATATTCTCTAAATTTTGTGAAAAGATAGTTGAGGTTTTCATGGATGATTTCTCCATTTACGGAACTTCTTTTGATGATTGCTTAAGCAACCTTGATCGAGTTTTGCAGATATGTGAAGAAACTAATCTTGTCTTGAATTGGGAGAAGTGCCACTTTATGCTTAATGAAGGTATTGTCTTGGGGCATAAAATTTCTGAAAGAGGTATTGAAGTTGATAAAGCTAAAGTTGATGCTATTGAAAAGATGCCGTGTCCTAAGTACATTAAAGGTATAAGAAGTTTCCTTGGTCATGCCGGTTTTTATAGGAGGTTCATTAAGGACTTTTCTAAAATTTCTCGGCCTCTAACTAATCTTTTACAAAAAGATGTTCCTTTTGTCTTCGATGATGATTGTGTAGAAGCATTTGAAATACTTAAGAAAGCTTTGATTTTTACACCTATTGTTCAGCCTCCTGATTTGAATTTACCATTTGAGATTATGTGTGATGCTAGTGATTATGCTATAGGGGCTGTTCTAGGACAAAGAGTTGATAAGAAATTAAATGTTATTCAATATGCTAGTAAAACTCTAGACAGTGCTCAAAGAAATTATGCTACTACTGAAAAAGAATTTTTAGCAGTTGTATTTGCTTGTGATAAGTTCAGACCTTATAGTTGATTCTAAAGTAACTATTCACACTGATCATGCTGCTATTAAATATCTTATGGAAAAGAAAGATGCTAAACCTAGACTTATTAGATGGGTTCTCTTGCTACAAGAATTTGATTTTCATATTATTGATAGAAAGGGAGCTGAGAACCCTGTTGCAGACAACTTGTCTAGGTTAGAGAATGTTCTTGATGACCAACTACCTATTGATGATAGCTCTCCTGATGAGCAATTAGCTGTGATAAATGCTTCTCGTACTGCTCCATGGTATGCTGATTATGCTAATTATATTGTTGCTAAATTTATACCACCTAGTTTCACATACCAGCAAAAGAAAAAGTTCTTCTATGATTTAATACATTACTTCTGGGATGACCCACATCTTTGTAAAGAAGGAGTGGATGGTGTTATTAGACGTTGTGTACCTGAGCATGAACAGGAACAGATCCTACGCAAGATTCACTCCGAGGCTTATGGAGGACACCATGCTGGAGACAGAACTGCACACAAGGTATTGCAATCCGGTTTTTATTGGCCTACTCTCTTCAAGGATGCTCCTAAGTTTGTCTTGTCTTGTGATGAATGTCAAAGAATTGGTAACATTAGTAGACGTCAGGAAATTCCTATGAATTATTCACTTGTTATTGAACCATTTGATGTTTGCGGTTTTGATTATATGGGACCGTTTCCTTCCTCTAATGGGTATACACATATTTTAGTTGCTGTTGATTACGTTACTAAGTGGGTAGAAGCTATTCCAACTAGTAGTGCTGATCATAATACCTCTATTAAGATGCTTAAAGAAGTTATTTTTCCGAGGTTTGGAGTCCCTAGATACTTAATGATTGATGGTGGTTCACATTTTATTCATGGTTCCTTTAATCATAGAATTGCATCTCCTTATCACCCATAGTCTAGTGGTCAAGTAGAACTGAGCAATAGAGAGCTTAAATTAATTTTGCAAAAGACTGTTAATAGATCTAGAAAGAATTGGTCCAAGAAACTTGATGATGCATTATGGGCTTATAGAACTGCATATAAGAATCCTATGGGTATTTCTCCGTATAAAATGGCTTATGGTAAAGCATGTCACTTACCTCTTGAACTAGAACATAAGGCATATTGGGCCATTAAAGAGCTCAACTATGACTTCAAACTTGCCGGTGAGAAGAGGCTTTTCGACATTAACTCACTTGATGAATGGAGAACCCTGGCCTACGAGAATGCCAAACTGTTTAAAGAAAAAGTTAAAAGATGGCATGATAAAAGGATACAAAAACGTGAGTTTAATGTAGGTGATTATGTATTGCTATACAACTCTCATTTAAGATTTTTTGCAGGCAAACTCCTCTCTAAATGCGAAGGTCCTTACATCATCGAGGAGGTCTATCATTCCGGTGCCATAAAAATCAACAACTTCGAAGGGACAAATCCGAGGGTAGTGAACGGTCAAAGAATCAAACATTATATCTCGGGTACTCCCATAAATGTTGAAACCAAAGTTATTGAAACTGTAATCCCAGAGGAATACATAAGAGACACTTTCCAGAACGTTTAAGACTCCGAAAAGGAATAGGTACGTGGTACGGTAAGTAAACCGACTCCAAAATAGTTCTAATGGCAATTTTTCTCTATTTTGGAATATTTAAGAAAATAGGAAAATAAGAAGCAGTATGGAAAGGACACGAGGCTTCCACGAGGGTGGAGGGCGCCCCCCTGCCTCGTGGGCACTCGTGTGCTCTCCAGACTCCGTTTTCTTGCACGATACTTCTTTTGGTCGGTAAAAATTCACTATATAATCTCCCGAAGGCTTTGACCACCGTATCATGCAAATATCTCCTGTTTTTGTTTCGAGCTGTTTTCTGCCAGGGTTGTCAAGGCCAGGCATCATGTCATCTCCCTCCTCCTCCAACAATGAGGGCAACGATGCTTGGATAATGAAGATAGAGCTGAAGAGAGAAGATCCCGGAGACCCGATCATCCTTCTATGATGGTGAGCCTATGCCTTGGAAGATGGATGACAAGCCTACATCATCAACAACTCCATCATCACCACCTCCGAGGAAGGAAACATAAACACATGGGTATGGGCACTCCCCTTGGCAACTGCCAAGCTTGGGGGAGTGCCACGGTATTGTATCACCATCACTTTTATCTTTACAGTTTTTCTTAGTTCAATCCATTTGGTAATATCTTGATCTAGTAGAATAAAGTTTTAGTATGATCGAGTTGTGAGTTTTGCTTTATGATCCTTCTATGTAATTGAGTCCGTGAGCTATATATAATAAAGATTAGTGTTGAGTCAAGGGCTTGATTACTTTGCTATGATCTTGAGGGAATAGAATAAAAGAGAAGAAATAAAAAGAAATAAAGAGATCATATGGATCTTATGGAGAGTAATGAATTCACATATAAAGAGTATGATGAATAAAAATTGTTGAGAGTTGACAAACATAGTTTTAGTCATCATTGCAATTAATAGGAAGTAATAAAGAAAGAGAGGTTTTCATATATAAATATACTATCTTGGACATCTTTTATGATTGTGAGCACTCATTAAAATATGACATGCTAAAGAGTTGATGTTGGACAAGGAAGACAACGTAATGGGTTATGTTTTCTTGCATCTGAGGTAAATTATATTGTCATGGATCATCCAACATGTTGAGCTTGCCTTTCCCTCTCTTGCTAGCCAATTTCTTTGCACCAAGTAGAGATACTACTTGTGCTTCCAAATATCCTTGAACCCAGTTTTGCCATGAGAGTCCACCATATCTACCTATGGATTGAGTAAGATCCTTCAAGTAAGTTGTCATCGTTGCACGCAATAAATATTTGCACTCTAAATATGTATGATTTATTAGTGCAGATAAAATAAGCTTTATACGATCTTGTGATGTGGAAGAAATAAAAGTGACGGACTGCATAATAAAGGTCCATATCACAAGTGGCAATATAAAGTGACGTTCTTTCGCATTAAGATTTTGTGCATCCAATCGTAAAAGCACATGACAACCTCTGCTTCCCTCTGCGAAGGGCCTACCAATTATTCTTGTCTTACACTTCATGCAAGAGTCACAGTGATCTTCACCTTTCGTTTTTGCATTTTATCCTTTGGCAAGCACAATGTGTTGGAAAGATCCAGGTATATATAGCTAATTGGATGTGAGTTTTCATGAACTATTATAGTTGACATTACCCTTGAGGTAAAAAGTTGGGAGGCAAAACTATAAGCCCCTATCTTTCTCTATGTCCAATTAAAACTTCATAACCATAAATATCGCATGAGTGTTACCAATTGTGAAAGACTAAATGATGGTTGAGTATGTGGACTTGCTGAGAAGCTCTTATATTGACTCTTTCCTATGTTATGATAAATTGCAGTTGCTTCAGTGACTGAGATTATAGTTTGTTAGTTTTCAATGAAGTTTCTGATTCGTACTTGAGTATCTGAATGAATTGTTCCTTTAGCATAAGAGATCATATGACGATATATATATAGTGTTACTATTCATCACCCAGGGCGCAGAATAAGTTTTCTTCACCTGAGGTAATCTTATGATCATTTCATAATTGAATTACGTTTGAAATTCAAATAGTTACATTCCTATTGATTTACTACGTAAAATTTGACATAAGAAAAGAAAAATATAGGTCATAAAACAAGAAAATTTACAGTTTATGTGTATTTTAGACTATGTTTTTACGTTTGTAATTTTACATAACATAAAATATTTTTACGGTGATTATATATTTTCTTACGGTCCCTTTTTGCGTCGAAAACAAGACAAAACTTACGGAATGTAAAATTACGGTGCATTGATGGTAAAATTGAGGGGGATGAAGAATAACTATTCCTCACCCGGGGTGACGAATAGCGCGACCCTATATATATTGTTGTTCTAAGAATGATCATGATGCCCTCATGTTCGTATTTTATTTTATCGACACCTCTATCTCTAAACATGTGGACATATTTTTTGATTTCGGCTTTCGCTTGAGGATAAGCGAGGTCTAAACTTGGGGGAGTTGATACGTCCATTTTTGCATCATGCTTTTATATTGATATTTATTGCATTATGGGTTGTTATTACACATTATGTCACAATACTTATGTCTTCTCTCTCTTATTTTACAAGGTTTACATGAAGAGGGGGAATGCTGGCAGCTGGAATTCTGGGCTGGAAAAGGAGCAAATATTAGAGACCTATTCTGCACATCTCCAAAAGTCCTGAAACTTTACGGGAATTATTTCCAGAATATATAAAAATATTGGGCGAAAGAAGTACTAGAGGGGGCCACCCACCGTCCACGAGGGTGGGGTGCCCCCTACCCCCCTGGGCGCGCCCCCCTACCTCGTGGGCCCCTGGTGGCCCTCTGATGCCCATCTTTGTCTATATGGAGTCTTTCATCGAGGAAAAAATCATAAGCAAGCTCATGGGACGAAACTCCACCGCCATGAGGCAGAACCTTGGCGGAACCAATCTAGGGCTCCAGCGAAGCTGTTCTGTCAGGGAAACTTCCCTCCGGGAGGGGGAAATCATCACCATCATCATCACCAACGATCCTCTCATCGGGAGGGGGTCAATCTCCATCAACATCTTCACCAGCACCATCTCATCTCAAACCCTAGTTCATCTCTTGTATCCAATCTTTGTATCCAAACCTCAGATTGGTACCTGTGGGTTGCTACTAGTATTGGTTACTCCTTGTAGTTGATGGTAGTTGGTTTACTTGGTGGAAGATCATATGTTCAGATCCATTATGCATATTAATACCCCTCTGATTATGAACATGAATATGATTTGTGAGTAGTTACGTTTGTTCCTGAGGACATGGGAGAAATCTTGCTATAAGTAGTCCTGTGAATTTGGTATTCGTTCGATATTTTGATTAGATGTATGTTGTCTTTCCTCTAGTAGTGTCATGTGAACGTCGACTACATGACACTTCACCATTGTTTGGGCCTAGAGGAAGGCATTGGGAAGTAATAAGTAGATGATGTGTTGCTAGAGTGACAGAAGCTTAAACCCTAGTTTATGCGTTGCTTCGTAAGGGGCTGATTTGGATCCATATGTTTCATGCTATGGTTAGGTTTACCTTAATACTTCTGTTGTAGTTGCAGATGCTTGCAATAGGGGTTAATCATAAGTGGGATGCTTGTCCAAGGAAGGATAGTACCCAAGCACCGGTCCACCCACATATCAAATTATCAAAGTACCGAACACGAATCATATGAGCGTGATGAAAACTAGCTTGATGATAATTCCCATGTGTCCTCGGGAGCGCTTTCCTTTATATAAGAGTTTGTCCAGGCTTGTCCTTTTCTACAAAAAGGATTGGCCCATATTGCTACACCTTATTCACTTTTATTACTTGTTACCCATTACAAATTACCTTATCACAAAACTATCTGTTACCGATAATTTCAGTGCTTGCAGATAATACCTTACTGAAAACCGCTTATCATTTCCTTCTGCTCCTCATTGGGTTCGACACTCTTACTTATTGAAAAGGCTACGATAGGTCCTCTACACTTGTGGGTCATCAGACAACGTGTTGTGTGTGTGTGTCACACCGCACTTCGAGCCGATGACGGGGATTCATATGCATGCATATGTACGCTTGCGCTCAAACTTAGGTCTGGAACCTCACCATGACCTATACTACGATAGCACGAACCAAAGAAGAAGAATCCACCATGCATGGTAACCTATCTCGCGGTTGGCCAAAGTGATCATGGATGTCCATGCGGGCCCACGAATATATAGGCTGGCCGCAGATAACCACGTGAGGGATAGTACCGTTCAAAGACAACCACTACATGCATATGTATGTATTGAGGTCATGCGTGCGTCCTGTTTGAATACCATGGACAACATTGATGTGGCGCATTGTGTCAAAAATTGTATAGTTCACACACAGAGAGAGATCGGATCATGGCGTGTCATGTTGCGCTACCCTGTCCCCGCTGCCCACTTCGACTCGGTGGGAGGGATTCATATGCGTACACATGCATGTGCTCAAACTATATCATGTCATCCCAGAGCATGACCTATATACCGTAATATAAAACCAAAAAATAATCCCCTCCTTTGTCAAATTAACGTCTCTCGTTGTCGATCAAAGTACTGATGGGCCAAGCGAGCCCATAGATGGAAATCATCGATATCGTTGATAACCACGTGAATGGGTACCAGAGGACAACTGCCATTGCTTTGCATGTGGGCCAAACATATGTATGGAGGTGTGTGGTTGTGATGTTTGAATACCCAAAATGCACAACTTTCATGTGGCACATGCCTCGAAAACCGTAAAGTCCCCACACAGAGTGAGGTTCATGAAGCATAGTATGTATGTTGGTCCCTTTCTCCCTTCGGCGCATACTATATGCTCCTACCATAATATAAACAAAAAAGAAGCCTCCTTGATGGTGAAATTAATTAACCTCTCTCGATGTAGGTCAAAGTGATGCATGCATATGGATGAAGACCCACAGATGGATGCGTCACACGTGATTGGCCTAGGATAACCACCACTTGCACATGCATGTGACCCAAAGAGGTGTTGTGCGATGTTTGAATAGACAATACACAACTCTGATGTGGCATGTGCCCCGTAAATCTAAAAGTCCCCATAGTGAGTGAGCTGTGTTCATGGACACGTACGTAGTATATATATGCTGGTCCCCTCCCATGTCTTCGACGCGTACTATATATGTACTCCCACCGTAACACAAACAAAAAAGAATCAACCTTGCATGTCAAATTAACCTCTCTGCTGGCTGTAGGTCGAAGTGATGGGCGATGACCTCGCGGGCCCATGGAAAGCGTCACACACTAGTGAGTGTCGTGTATGACAACCACTGACTGCATGTGGCCCAAACATGTATGTATGAAAGAGTTGTGTAATGTTTTAAATAACGAGTTCACAACTTTGGTGTGGCACCCGCCCCACAAAACGACCAATGCCACACGGTGGCTCACGACTCATAGTGTACTGCCACACACCCCCCAAACGCGCACACACAACTACGACGCATGTTAAAATTTTCCGCGATGAACATATGCTACCAAAGGAGGGACATTTTAATTTTCAAAAAATAAAAAACCGAGAGATCATTAAGACATTTTGGTACATTGATTGATTTTATAGGGGTATAATGTGCAAAAATCAAATTTGAGCTACATGCACACGTGACAATGCACCTAAATGGATTGGAAAAACACATGTGTGTCACTAGGTGCATGTTTACTCCCCGTGCAAGAAATTTCAAACATTGAGAATCTTGATTTTTAAAATCTAGTAGTACATCCAAAACTTAGTTGAAATTCATGAAATTTGTTGTGTTGTCATGTCAACACCAATACACAGTGGTATTGTACTTTTTTTGTCAAATTTGAGACAAGTTTTGATGTAATTTTATCTTCTTAAAAATGGGAGATTATTAATAATTGGGGACCAATATCGCAAACGGATTATTTATTTGAACCGTGGGCGTTAGACTAACAATGGATACGTGCCATCCTTCGGTTAAGCAATAAAGCGACATCATGAATCATCAAAATAGAAAAACAATATATGTGTCATGACGCCTCTCATGTGCCGTGCGAGTAGGCACGAGTTGACGGGCGCATGCGAGTAGTCTGCCACGCAGGCAGACCGGGAGGCGTGCGTGAAGGTGTGTGAATTGATGGGAGGCATGCTCACCACACAGTGTCATCGGGAGGCGTGCGAGTAGCTATGTGAAATGATGGTAGGCATGATAGCAGTCCGCTGCACGGGCTCACCGGGAGGCGAGCCAGCGGTTTGACAAATGCTCACCTCTCTCCCACTACTGCATATTAATGGTGCGCCCGAGCGGCCGCACCCCCATCCTCGCCACACACACAGTCCTCTCTCTTCGCCCGCATCCTCGACGCCGCTCTCAGTCCTCAAAGCCATCAATGTATGAGGATGCCGCTGAAGCGCCCCATTGGAGGGAGTGGCGACGCTGGGGTTGCTGAAGCACCAGCGCATGATGTGAAGATGGAGATAGAGGTTGTCGTCGCCGCCGACGAGGTATAGCTGCCCCTCGATGTCGTCGATTGCTTAGTGCTTCCATAGCCCGAGCCAGAGGTCCACACCGACTCCGGTGACGACTCCGACTCCGACGAACAACCGGTTAGTCATCTATACCCATTTATGTGTCAACTACATCCTAGGGTTTCTCTGGTTACTCCTGCCTCCCCCTTTTTGGAATAGAAATCTTATGGTTATGCTCTCTCAATCCATGAAATCTGAGTAAGTTTCGTTAGATCTGTGTAGTGTATTGATTGTTTGAATGGTAGAAATGATAAGTGATTAGTTGTTTCATATGTGCAAATGATTTATGCTAATAATCTGACTAGGGCTAGTGTTCGTGCTAATATAATTCCTAGCCAGGTCTTGACAATAGATTTTGAATGATCTACATATATGTTTGTGCATTTTTATGGAGACTTCAGAGGTGGAGAACGAGGCTGCCAACAAGTGGAGGCGGGTCGAGAAAGAACCGCAAGCGACTCGAGCAGGCCTAGACTTCATCAGCAGCCTCCCCGATGATATGTTGAAAGTCATCACATCCCTCCTCCCAATCAAATATGGGGCGAGGACAACCGTCCTTTCCTAGCGATGGCGCCCCCTATGGCTCTCCACCCCTCTCGACCTCATCGACGCCCACGAGCTCTGCCATGGCTCTCGCAAAAGCTTGGATGCGTTCTCCTAGATCCTCGACAATCACCATGGCCCAATCAGAGGCCTTATCATGGGAAAGTTCTGTTCCAATGGCAAGGACCGAGCGAAGCTTGACAAGTGGTTCTGATCCCCCGCCCTAGATCAGCTCGAGGAGCTCAGTTTTAATGATGGGCATATGCACTCGCTGCCAACTGATGGCTCGTGTCTGCGTCAGTTTTTCCTTGAAGAGGAAAGGATGATGTAGCACATCTACGGTAGGTATTTCCCTCAGTTATGAGATCAAGGTTATCAAACCAGTAGGAGAACCAAGCAACACTATGTAAATAGTATCCGCACACAAAGAACAAATACTTGCAACCCGGCGCGTAAGAGGGGTTGTTAATCCCTCTCAGGTAAAAGATAGAATGGTTTGTAGTAGATTGGATAAATAGATCTTGATAAAACGTGAAATAAAATAAATAACAAAAAAATGCAGCAAGGTATTTTTGTGTTTTTATAATAACAGATCGGAAAGCAAATATGATAAAGAATAGACCCGGGGGCCATAGATTTCACTAGTGGCTTCTCTTGAGAAAAATAGCATACGGCGGGTAAACAAATAAATGTTGTGCAATTGATAGAACTTCAAATAATCATGACGATAACCAGGCAATGATAAATATATAGGCATCACGTCCAAGATTAGTAGACCGACTCCTGCCTGCATCTACTACTATTACTCCACGCATCGACCGCTATCCAGCATGCATCTAGTGTATAAAGTTCATGGAGAAATGGAGTAATGCAATAAGAATAATGACATGATTTAGACAAGATCTATTCATGTAGGAATAGACCCCATATTGTTAGCAACAATCAATACATGTCTTGTTGCCCCTTCTGTCATAGGGAAAAAACACCGCACGACCGAACACATCACAAAGCACCTCTTCCCATGGCAAGAAAAATCGATCTAGTTGGCCTAACTAAACAAAAGTTTCGAATAAGAAATACGACGCGATAAATAATCATGCATATAAGAGATCAAAAGAAGACTCAGATAACTTTCATGGATAAAATAGATCTGATCATAAACTCAAATTTCATCGGATCCCAACAAACACACCGCAAAAAGAGTTACATCAAATAGATCTCCAAGAGGCCATTGTATTGAGAATCAAAAAGAGAGAGAAAGTCATCTAGCTACTGCCTACAGACCCGTAGGTCTACAATGAACTACTCACGCATCATCCGAGAGGCACCAATGAGGATGATGAACCCCTCCGTGATGGTGTCTAGATTAGATCTGGTGGTTCTGGAACTTGCGGCGACTGGAATTGTGTTTCGTCGACTCCCCAAGGCTTTTTGGATTTTTGGGGTATTTATAGAGCGAAGAGGCGGTGCGGGAGGCCACCAAGGTGGGCACAACCCACCGGGGCGCTCTTGGGTGCCCAGGCGCGCCCAGGTGGGTTATTCTCCCCTCAGAGCCCCCCTCTGGTACTCCTTTGGCCCAACATGTGTCTTTTGGTCCGAAAAAATTCTCCAAAAAGTTTCACTGCATTTGGACTCCATTTCGTACTGGTATTCTGCGAAATAAAAAACAAGCAAAAAACAAGAACTAGCACTGGGCACTATGTCAGTCCCAAAAAATAATATAAAGTTGCTATAAAATGATTGTAAAACATCCAAGAATGATAATATAACAGCAGGGAACAAGCAAAATTATAGATACGTTGGAGACGTATCAGCATCCCCAAGCTTAATTCCTACTCATCCTCATGTAGGTAAATGAAAAAAACAGAATTTTTGATGTGGAATGTTGCCTAACATGTTCATTACATAATCTTTTCTTTTGTAACATGGACATGTGGACTTTTATATGATTCAAAGCAATAGTCCAGTTTTGACATAAAGATTTCAATACTCAAGCATATCAACAAGCAACCATGTCTTTCAAAATGTCAACACTAAAGCAAGTTATCCCTAGCCCATGATGCTCAGTCATTGATCCATTCATGAAACACACTCGCATATTAGCTACACCCAATGCTCAAGTACGATCATAGTGCCCCTTAGTTGGTGCTTTATAAGATAAGATGGAGACTCAAGTAAAAATAAAAATTGCATAAAGTAATTAGAAAGGCCCTTCGCGGAGTGAAGTAGGGATTTGTAGAGGTGCGAGAGCTCAAGGCAAAAATTAAGAGATAATTTTTTTTGAGAGACATGCTTTTCCTGTCAACGAAAACGACCGAGTAATTCCCAACACTTTCCATGCTAGATATATCATATGTGGTTCCCAAATAGAAAATGAAGTTTATTCCTTTTTCCACCATTCTTTCACATTCCATGGCTAGCCGTATCCACGTGTACCGTCCATACCAACACTTTCCAAGGAATTTATTATCTGACAACATAAAGTCAATTCGTTTTTCATTTTGGGACTGGGCATCCCTAGTACATTTGTCGTATTCTCGTGCAATGACAAGTGAATAAGCTCTCATCTTGAGAATAACACATCTAGCATGGAAAATATTAGCCACCCCCTACCACTTCATGAGTGGTACGAGCACACACAAGGGAAAAATTATTTTGAAATTTAAAGATGGGACATACAAATTTGCTTTGAACGGCACGGGAATACCGCATATAGGTAGGTATGGTGGACTCATATGGAAAAACTGGGTTTAAGGATTTTGGATGCACACGTAGTATCTCTACTTAGTACAAGTGAAGGCTAGCAAAAAGATTGAGAAGCATCCAATGAAGAAACAAAAAATCACATAAGCGAGCATTAAGTATAACTAACACCGAATAATGCACCACAAGTAGGATGTAATTTCATTGCACAACTATTGACTTTCGTGCTTGCATAGGGAATCACAAACCTTAACACCAATATTCTTACTAAAGCATAATTACTCACCAACATGGCTCACATATCACTATCATCATATCGCAAAACTATTACAAAGAATCAAGTTTATTTTGTCCAATGATCTTCATGAAAGTTTTTATTATAGCCCCCTCGGATATCTATCACTTTGGGACTAGTTTCATATGTTGCTTTTGACAAGCTCAAACAAATTTAAGTCAAGAACATGAGCATACAAATTTTCATCTCTCAAAATAATATAAGTGAAGCATGAGAGAATTTCTTCAAAATTTTACTAACACTCAAATAAATCTAAGTGAAGCATGAGAGCATTTCTTCAAAAATATTAAAGCACACCATGCTCAAAAAGATATAAGTGAAGCACTAGAACAATTCCATAGCTCAAAAAAATTTAAGTGAAGGATAAAAAGCAATTCTAACAAATCATAGCATAATTTTGGCCCTCTCAAATAGGTGTGTTCAGCAAGGATAGATGACACAAAATAAAAGTCAAAACAAGCAAAGACTCAAATAATACAAGACACCCCAAGCAGAATTCATGATATGTGACGAATAAAAATATAGCTCCAAGTAAAATATTGATGGTCGTTAGAAGAAAGAGGGGATGCCACTCGGGGCACCCTAGGCTTAGTTGCTTGTTTCTATTTGGATAATAACTTGGGGTGCCATTGGGCATCCCAAGCTTAGGCTTTTCTTACTCCTTATTCCTTCATTCATCGTGACCTCAGCCAAAACTTGAAAACTTCAATCACACAAAACTCAACAAAACCTTCGTGAGATCCGTTGGTATAAGAAAGCAAATCACTACTCGAAGTAGTGTTGCAAACCCATTCATATTTTATTTTTGCATTATATCTACTGTATTCCAACTTTGCTATGGTTTTTACCCCCCGATAAAGTCCATAGATTCATCAAAATAAGCACACAATGCAAAGAAAACAGAATCTGTCAAAAATAGAACAGTCTGTAGCAATCTAAAAACTTCCTATACTTTTGTAACTCCAAAAACTCTAAAAAATTAGGACGATGTCCGAAATTTTTATATCAATCTTTTGTAAATAATTTAGAAGCTTTTCATCACTTCTGTGATTTTTGTTATTTTACTGGACGCAAAAGTTTCGGTTTTCCAACAACATCAAATCAACTATCACCAAACATAATCCCAAAGGCTTTACTTGGCACAAACACTAATTGAAACAGAAAAACACAATCATAACAGAGGCATAGTTGTGTAAACACTCAAGAACAGAAAGAAAAGGCAAAAATAAAATTTATTCATTGCGTTGCCTCCCAACAAGCATCGTTTTACGCCCCTAGCTAGGCATAATGCATAGGTTCAAGTATTATCAACTTTATTTCTAGATCCATAGGATGCACTCATGATTGATTCATAAGGCGGCCTAATTCTTGTTCAAGGGAAGTACTCCATACCCTTACTTAGTAGAAATTGAAATTTAATATTGCCTTCTTTCATATCAAACGCGTAAAAACGGTCTACCAAGTATAGTTGGACAAGACGGATTGCAATCATATCAAGAACAATAAAATCTATGGGGACATAATTACTATTTGCAAGAATACGAACAACATTAATTCTTCCCATAGGCTTTTTAATAGTAGAATCCGCTGATACGTCTCCAACGTATCTATAATTTTTTATTGTCCCATGATATTATATTATCTGTTTTGGATGTTTTATATGCATTAATATGCTATTTTATATGATTTTTGGGACTAACCTATTAACCTAGAGCCCAGTGCCAGTTTTTGTTTTTTTCCTTGTTTTAGAGTTTCACAGAAAAGGAATACCAAATGGAGTCCAAACGGAATAAAACTTTCACCATGATTTTTCTTGGACCAGAAGACACCTAGGAGACTAAGAGTACAAGTCAGAGGAGCCTCGAGGCGGCCACAAGGGTGGAGGGTGCGCCCAGGGGGTGGGGCGTGCCCCCCGACCTTGTGGGCCCCTCATAGCTCCCCTGGCCTAATTCTTTCGCCTATATATACTCTTATACCCCAAAAATATCCAGGGGAGCCACGAAACTACTTTTCCACCGCCGCAACCTTCTATACCCATGAGATCCCATCTCGAGGCCTTTTTCTGGCATTCTGCTGGAGGGGGAATCGATCATGGAGGGCTTCTACATCAACACCATTGCCTCTTTGATGAAGCGTGAGTAGTTTACTTCAGACCTACGGGTCCATAGCTAGTAGCTAGATGGATTCTTCTCTCTCTTTGATTCTCAATATAAAGTTCTCCTCGATGTTCTTGGAGATCTATTGGATGTAATACTCTTCTGCAGTGTGTTTGCCGAGATCCTATGAATTGTGGATTTATGATCAGCTTATCTATGAATATTATTTGAATCTCCTCTGAATTCTTTTATGCATTAGTTGATATCTTTGCAAGTCTCTTCGAACTATCGATTTGGTTTGGCCAACTAGATTGGTTTTTCTTGTAATAGGAGAAGTGCTTAGTTTTGGGTTCAATCTTGCGGTGTCCTTTCCCAGTGACAGTAGGGGCAGCAAGGCACATATTTTATTGTCGCCATCGAGGATAAAAAGATGGGGTTTTCATCATATTGCTTGAGTTAATCCTGATACATCATGTCATCTTGCTTAATGTGTTGCTCTGTTGTTATGAACTTAATACTCTAGATGCAGGCTGGAGTCGGTCGATGTGTGGAGTAATAGTAGTAGATGCAGAATCGTTTCGATCTACTTGACACGTACATGATGCCTATATTCATGATCATTGCCTTAGATATCGTCATAACTTTACGCTTTTCTATCAATTGCTCGGCAGTAATTTGTTCACCCACCGTAATAATTTCTATCTTGAGAGAAGCCACTAGTGAAACCTATGGCCCCCGGGTCTATTTTCCATCATATAAGTTTCTGATCTACAATTCTTGTTTACTATTTACTTTCCTTTGCAATCTTTACTTTTCGTTCCATAAACCAAAAATACCAAAAAATATTACTTTACCGTTTATCCATCTCTATCAGATCTCACTTTGCAAATAACCGTGAAGGGATTGACAACCCCTTTGTCGCGTTGGTTGCAAGTTGGTGTTTGTGCAGGTATTCGGTGGCTTGTTGCATAGTCTCCTACTGCATTGATACCTTGGTTCTCAAAACCGAGGGAAATACTTATGCTCCTTTGCTGCATCACCCTTTCCTCTTCAAGGGAAAAACCAACTTGTAGCATCCGCCAAGTGCAAATTTAAAGAACACTCTTCCATATCGGTAAGACCAAGCACATCACATAGAGATTTCGGAATTGTGGAAACACTAGCACCCAAATCACACAAACCAAAACACTCATAATTTTTAATCTTGACTTTAATGACGGGTTCCCATTCATCATGTAACTTTTTAGGAATTGAGATCTCTAATTCCAACTTTTCTTCCAAAGCTTTCATCATGGCATCTACGATATGTTTAGTAAAAGCTTTATTTTGTTCATAAGCATGAGGTGAATTTATCATGGATCACAACAAAGAAATACAACCAATCGAATAGCAGTTATCATAATTAAAGTCTTTGTAATTCAAAAGAGTGGGCACATCACTAGTTAAAGTCTTGACCTCTCCGAACCCACTTTTATCAATTTTTCATCAAGATTTTCACCATCCAAATTATCAGGACGCCTTCTAACTAAAGTTGACTCTTCTTAAGTCCCTTTATTCTCAATTTAAATCTTACTAAACAAAGAATTAATAGAAGAAACACCAATCACTTTAAGATCTTCGTCATTTTTATGAAAGCAATCGGTAGAAAATGCTCTTTCTAAAAATTCTCTTTTAGCTCTAAGCATAGCGGTTCTTTTATTACTTTCAATCCCGCATAATTTTTTTGTTTAATCATCCAAAGATGTAAACCATGAGTAGGACAATTTAGTAGCATTAATTTTATTCTTTCCCAAGATTGTGCAACATGTTCATGCTCATGTTGCTTAAAATTCATAATCTGAGTTCTAAGGGAAATACTTTTCGCAGATGGAAAATACTTTGTAATAAAAGCATCTTTGCACTTATCCCAAGAATCGATACTATTGCAAGGCAAATAAGAAAACCAAAATTTTGTGTGATCCCACAAAGAGAATGGAAATAATTTTAACTTCACAATATCATTGTCCACTTCTTTTTTCTTCTACATATCGCATAATTCTATGAATGTGTTAATATGGGACGCGGCATCCTCATTAGGAGTACCGGAAAATTGATCTTTCATAACAAGATTCAACATAGCAGCATTAATATTACAAGACTCTGCACGAGTGGCGGGAGGAGCAATCGGAGTGCTAATAAAATAATTATTATAGTTATTGTAAAAATCACACAACTTGGTATTTTCTTGAGACATCGCAACTACGCAAACAACAAGAGATCTGACGAGAAAAACTGCGAAGGAAAAAGAGGGCGAATAAAACAGCAGCTGTTTGTGAAGTGGGGGAGATGAAAACGAGTGGCAAATGGAAAATAATTTAAGTTGCAAGGAGATGAGATTTGTGATTAGGAACCTGATAGATGTTGATGATGTCTCCCTGGCAATGGCGCCAGAAATCCTATCTTGATGGCTCGTGTCCACGTCAGTTTATTCCCGAAGAAGAAGGGATGATGCAACACAGCTATAGTAGGTATTTCCCTCAGTTATGAGACCAAGGTTATCGAACCAGTAGGAGAACCAAGCAACACTAGGTAAATAGTACCTGCACACAAAGAACAAATATTTGCAACCCGACACATAAGAGGGGTTGTCAATCCCTCTCGGGTAAAACATAGATTAGTTTGTAGTAGATTGGATAAATAGATCTTGATAAAACGCGAAATAAATAAATAATAAAAAATTGCAGCAAGGTATTTTTGGGTTTTTAGAATAATAGATCTGAAAATAAAAGTGGCAAACAATAGATCGGAAAGCAAATATGATAAAGAATAGACCGGGGGCGCATATTTCACTAGTGACTTCTCTCGAGAAAAATAGCATATGGTGGGTAAAAAAATTACTATTGGGCAATTGATAGAACTTCAAATAATCATGACGATATCCAGGCAATGATCAATATATAGGCATCATGTCCAAGATTAGTAGACCGACTCCTGCCTGCATCTACTACTATTACTCCACGCATCGACCGCTATCCAGCATGCATCTAGTGTACTAAGTTCATGAAAGATGACATGATGTAGACAAGATCTATTCATGTAGGAATAGACCCCATCTTGTTATCCTTAATAGCAATAATCAATACATGTCTTGTTGCCCACTCGGTCACTAGGAAGGAACACCGCACTATCGAACCCATCACAAAGCACCTATTCCCATGGCAAGAATAATCGATCTAATTGGCCTAACTAAACCAAAGATTAGAAGAAGAAATACGAGGCTATAAATAATCATGCATATAAGAGATCAAAAGAAGACTCAAATAACTTTCATGGATGAAATAGATTTGATCATAAAATCAAAGTTCATTGGATCCCAACAAACACATCGGAAAAAGAGTTACATCAAATATATCTCCAAGAGACCATTGTATTGAGAATCAAAAGAGAGAGAGAGGAAGCCATGTAGCTACTGCCTATGGACCCATAGGTCTATGATGAACTACTCACGCATCAACTGAGAGGCACCAATGAGGATGATGAACCCCTCCGTGATGGGGTCTAGATTGGATCTGGTGGTCCTGGAACTTGCGGCAGCTGGAATTGAGTTTCGTCGACTCCCCTGGGTTTTTGGATTTTTGGGGTATTTATAGAGCGAAGAGGTTGTGCACGAGGCGGCCGAGGGGGTGGGTTGTGCTCCCCTCGAAGCCACCTCTGGTACTTCTTTGGCCCAACAGGTGTCTTCTCATCTAGAAAAATTCTCCAAAAAGTTTCGCTGCGTTTGGACTCCGTTTGGTATTGATATTATGTGAAGTAAAAAACAAGCAAAAAACATGAACTGGCACTCAGCACCATGTCAATAGATTAGTCCCAAAAAATGATATGAAGTTGCTATAAAATGATTGTAAAACATCCAAGAATGATAATATAGTACTCCCTTCGTCCAAAAATACTTGTCGGAGAAATGGATGTATCTAGACATATTTTAGTTCTAGATACATCGATTTTTGTCCATTTCTGCAACAAGTAATTCCGGACAAAGGGAGTAGCATGGAACAAGCAAAAATTATAGATACATTGGAGACGTATCACCAATGTCCGTGCTCTTCCTAGCACCCACGCTGCGCCTCGCCAAGTTCATGAAGTGCCACCCCCCCTTAATGAAGTGCCCACTTTTTTTCTACCACGACCGAAGCACCTCGAGCTCATTGTTGTTTGCATCCCAAAGGATGACATGGAGCGCCTTCTCGCGGCTGTACTGCACTCGAGTTCCTTTGTCTTGAGGCGATCAATGGGTCGAGTAGTTTCCACATCACCTCCAGGACTCTCCGGACTATTTATGTGTGTTGCTGGTGCTGCAACAAGAGATCACAAAAGGTGGACCACAATATGGTCATTGAGGACACACCTTCACTTGAGAGATTACTTGTAGTTGATCAATAAGGTCCAACAAGAATAAATGCCATTTCTGTGCCGAAATTGACAGTGGTGGCTACTTGTGTGTCAAATACTCCAAACTTGTTATTGGATCCACACCCATTCAAGTACAACACTGTCCTTCTACCTCTCATTCGTGATATCAACATTATTTTTAGTTTTGAAGATGTATGTCCGTCTGTCATCCAAAAAATGATTCCGGCAAGCTTGACCCAGAATCTGTGCACAGTGAAGGTCTTGGCACTAGAATCTATCGTCCCCAACCCGCACGAAGTTGTCAGTTTCCTGAGATGCTTTCCATGCATGGAGAAGATGTATATCGAGGTGATGTTCCTTTCCTGGTAAATGTTAACCATAAGGGAGTTCAATTTTTGGCACATTTTCCCAAGTTTACAATGACAATGTACTACGATTTCTGAAGGAATTTTGGAGGATTTCAGTACATACATTCCCCCACCCCATATTGGTTGCTTGATTCATATGGTTACAATCCATAAGCATTTCTCCTCTGGATTCATCTGTACTAGTTTTCTTAGGGAATTTTTCATCCACTCCAACCTCTTGTGAAGAAGGCTAAATTTTTCTAGATTGTAATCAAATGCCCATGTTAATCATTTCAGACCGAAGATGGCACATTGTGCATTTTACAAATCCTGCAAACCAAATTGGCATGTAGTACAGTTCAAAATTGCATGTAGGCACTAACACATTCTCTTCTTTTTCACATAATATTAGGCCTGGTGGTGGATAATGTGATACAATATAATTATCACATCCAATGCCTAGATCTGCATCTCTTAGAAATTACTTTGAACTCCTACCGAGGGACCTTACCGGAGATTATATTTGTCATGTTCTTTGTTGTCAGAGCAAGAGTGTTGAAGGTAATGAGGTTGGACATGCATTTATATCAAAAAATGAATGGTTTGTTGATCAGCGCTGGCAACTGCTGCAGAATGGAAAAGGCTCCGAAAAAGTTGAATTTCATTTCAGAACTTCATATGACAGAATAATCGGAAGTCATTGTGTCAACCCCATACATGACTTGTCAGCGGCTGATCCCTTTGCATAAATGATGAGGTTTCTAAACCAGCCTTACTAGTGTTATTATTAGTTTGAACCTCTCTTATATCCATGTTCAGCTGATCAGCACATGCGTTTGCAGCTGAATGAGCTGAATTTCATTTCTAATATCAGTTTGAACCTAGTAATCTTCGAATTTGAGCCATATAACTCTGGAATTTGAACCTTGTAATATTTGGGACTTTTGTGGTACAATCGTTGAAATGGCATCGTATGAGACTCGCAATGGGCTTAGATTTTATTAAGCATTCTCGAATGTGTTTCCCTTATCTATCATAGCACATGATTTGTATAGCTAACTCGACTACGATCTTTGACATTATTGCACATAGTTGGTTTCTTTAACCACGTGACCTGTAGAGCGCATAATTAATTATCACACTCGAGTGTCCATCATCACCCTTCCGTGTAACTTTGACCTCATCACCCACGGGTAAACTTACGATCAAAGTCATTCCACACACTTCGTTTTTGCTAAGAATTTTTCCAATAAATGCCCACGATTTGCCCCTCTTCTAGTTAAATATAACTCGCCATGTGTGCAGTACAGCCTGAAGGCCGACACGTACAAAATTTTGTATATTTTGAAAAATATTAAGACTTTTCTTTTCTTTTCCGGAAAAAATATATTCTAAAAAACTGCAGCACGCACACTATTCCTACACGCAGCTGGCCGAAGCTTTAGGCCTAGTTCTTTTGCCAGAATTTGGGGGTTCTCCCAGAATCCGATCCCTACCCAACTTCTTCCAGAATCTTTGAGTGCCATTTGTTAGATAGGATTGTAAAACAAACGGGGCTCAAAGATTCTGGGAGAAGCTGGGTAGGGGTCAGATTCTGAGAGAATCCTCATATTCTGACAAAAGATCCGAGCCTTAGGCACATGTGGCTCATCTCTTTTCTCCTTATTTCTCTTTGTCGTCTATGCTTAGTCCCACATTGCCTAGATTTTGACCTATAATCCTCTCTTCCACCCATAAATATAGACCCATAGAGCCTTCAAAAATCATCCGAAATCAATAGTTTGGTTTGACTAGCTTTCTAAAAATAAATATTATTTCTTCTATGTGGCGGAAATTCTGGAAGTCACCTTCTCTATGAAGTTGTCTCTTCTCTGCATTGTGAAGCTATTCTCGTCGTTTGTATTTTTCTTACGTAAAACAGCTTGGCCCTGATTTTTCAAATAACCATAATTTTTTACTCGTTTACCCAAATTAGATGAAACCAACGCCTAGATTTTTGTCTTAATCCCACCTATCTAGTGCACCTATTAAATCAACCTTTTGCAATTCTCAAATTTTGAATTTTTTTAGATTCATATTCAAATTTCTTTTGATCATATTTTTTATCCGTAGCTTCGTTTCCGATGAACCTAATTGCGTCGGATTCGTATCGAAGTAAACTTTCTATTCGCACAATTAGTGTTGTCTTTTCATCATAGAATTTTGATCTTAACAGTTACTCTATTAGTCCACAAAAATGTTGCCACACATCTTGATCTGTTATTCTGAATCTAGTAGTTCTTTTTACTACATGCTCATATTAACTTCCTACATCCAGTAGCATCACTAATTTCAAACTTTTGAACTTTAATTTGTTTTGTTGGAGTATTTCACAAAGCTTTCTCTATGCTTCTTCATGATTTTTTTTGCTTGTGGAGTGAATTCTTATTTGTATGTAATTATTTGACTACAATATATTATTCTCGAAGAGTGATGAATATTTCTATCAATTTCTGAGAGCGATATAATCTTCACCAACTATACCAGGTAAGTTCACTTTGATCATATTTTGAATACCTATGATTTTATTGCATTAGTGCCACTTTTCTCTTGCATTCAATAGGAATATTGAAACTTGTAACTTGAGTAGAATCATGAGGTAGGAACCCATACCCTTGTCACCAAGCCCCGGGAATCGTTGTTAAGTTAGTTAGCTATGCTTCAGTAGTCGGGAATTGGCATGAGTGTTTCATGTGAGATGTGAGTGTGATAATAATATTTGTATCAACTTCAAGACTTCAAGATTTCAATACACCTTTGGGTGGACGACTTGCAAGAAGAGGGGATCCTAGGGATTGAGTAGTGATCGCCTGATTCTATAGATATAAGAGGGGGTCCTAGGGAGTGACTAGTGATCACCCGGTTCTACATGGGATCCTAGGGATTGACTAGTGATCGCCCATATCTACGGAGGGGGTCCTAGGAATTGACCAGTGACCACCCGGTTTTATCAGAGGATCCGGGGGATTGACTAGTGGTCACCCAGTTTTACGGAAGGCCACCCAAGCTCAAAGAGATTGATGGATCTTTTAAGACCAGAAGCTTCCGTGTGCAGCCGCAAGCTATTATGGGATCTAGCATAGTTGAGTACTCCGGAAAGACTGTGTCTCGGTCATCCCGTTCTCAAACACTAGGAAGTGCGAGGACTCCAAGGGAGGCGATCGAGTCTTGGGGGAAAAGTGTACAAACCTCTGTAGAGTGTTGAGCTAATCTATTAGCCGTGTCCCCGGTTACGGACAATTTCAGCGACTGGAATTGGATGGTCAGGATATTCTCAACACGGTTACCGATTACATGAATTTTGGGTTTATTAGTTATTGGTATATGAGAATTGGTTGGTGGAACCATCTCATTAACAACCAACTATTGTAGTAATTTTGCGTCGAACTCCTTTGTTGTAGGAAAAAATTAGCTATTGGCAAAAGTTATAAACTTAGAGCTACCACAAAACCATATTGCAGATAGTATAGTATTCTCATCTGCTTTCTATTGTGATCTTGCTGGTACATTCAATGTATTGACCTACACGGCTGCAATGTCTCATCACTACAAAAAAATACACTTCCATGATGATACGTGTTTGTCATAGTAGGCAATGTATTGACCTACACGTTTTCTGTCATGCATGTACATCCATGACAATTTTATGACAGAATAAAGATAGTCATACCTGTGCTGTCGTAGAAGTGTTCCATGACATTACCAGAATTATCATCATGGAAGTGTCCACTTCCAGGACGATAAATCGCGCGTCATAGAAGTGCTTTCGTCAAGGGTGACCGACATGTGGCATCCACCGTAATGGAACGCCGTTAAGCTATCGGGTCCGGTTTTGGATCCGTAACCCATTAACAGCCCCGACCAATAGGGATTTTCCACGTGTAAAATCATCATTCGCTGGAGGAAACACGTGCCGGCTCACCGTTGGGACAGATGTCATCCACTCATTGGACCCAAAGCACCTATGATACGTCGACACGTGGCACAACCCAACAGAGGCCCATTCCTATGAAAAGGCCGGGCCGTTTAATGGCCTGTTCACATATAGCCCATTTACAGCCCGCTAACCCAGGGCCCATTTACGGCCTATCCGAATTAGGCCCAGTAGCGTCATCTGGGCCGTCCAATATAATTCCAGCCCATTTTAACTTCCGGCCCATGTATGGCCCATGAAGTATTTCGGCCCATATGAGGCCCTTAGTAACCCTCGGCCAATTAACGGCCCGTGGTAAAACTGTCCCATAATGAACAGTGTATCACTTTATACCCATTAACGGCCCATTATTTCGTTGGGCCGTTTCCAGCCCATGTTATATTTCGGCCTTCTCAGGGCCCATTTATTCTTGGGCTCATTTCCAACATTCATTTACTTTCGGCCCGTTACAGTCATTTTATGCTTGTGGGCCAAATTCAACCCGTGGTTATAGTCGGCCCATTTGTGGCCCGTTAATACGTTGGGCCGTTTTCATAGCATCATCAAATACGGCCGATTAACGACGGCCCATTATGGCCCGCCCATGAACGGACGATTTCAACTCTAGCCCATTTACGGCCATAATGTGGTCTATTATTGGCCCATGTTTGGCCAACCGATCATACGGCCCGTAGAAGGCCCATTGATGATACGACCCATAGAAGGCCCATTGTGTCTACGACCCATATAAGGCCCATTGTTTCTGCGCCCCGTAGAAGGCCCATTGTTTCTATGGGCCTTAGAAGGCCCATTGTTTCCACGGCCCGTAGGAGACCCATGTTAACTACAGTAAATATGTAGCCCATGGTTAATGTGGCCTAGTTTTAAAAAATAGGTTATTGCGGCCACTAGCAAACCGTGGAAAAAGAACTGCACTGACTATAAGAAAACAAATAAACAAGACAATAAGGAAATAGATAAGCAAGAAACTTACGCTAGGCTATCACGGCTATTACACATATTACATCCACTGGGCATCAAAGTTCGCCACTAGTGCAAATATAGGGAACAAAGCAGCATATAAACGCCGCAGCAAAACAAGTCCAGAACTGAAACCACTTCATAAGATCTCAAGAAACAATATCCTGGGTACCCATAATGCTGGCAAGATTCTTAGCAAGCTTATTAACTTTCTCTTGTTTGGCGCTTAAATCCTCCAGCACTTGCTGTTGCACCAGAAAGTATGCATTTGAATTCTGCAGGGACTTCCTAAGCCCTTCGGCTTCCTGTCGCATAACATCTGATCGATTTCTTTCAACTTGAAGTTGAGACTCAAGAAGCCGAACTGATTCAGGCAACGAGTTTGAAGAGCTGGTGCCAGCAGTAGTAGCCAGTAACTCAAACACTACATCAAGACAGGACTTTGGGGTTGTCTCAGTGTCTTCAATATAGTTTTTATCAGCTTTCTTGGAGACCAACAGGGATGTCTCACTATCTTGAACCTTAGCTGCATTACTTCCTTTACCATTGCATAACGCAGTACTCTTCTCCGATATTTTATCCGCGTTTTAAAAGAGAAACAAACAAACACATCACAGGTTTACAATGTCGTATATGAAACTCATTTTGGTAAACCAGTTCAGTAGTAAGGTGGACAGGATAACCGCATGAAACAAACATATATCTATGTATTATGGTCATTGTATGGTCTGTATCATTCTAGTTTATGTTGCCAAATCAAGATAGATACAGTTCGAATCATATCTATTTAAGACAAAGCAACATAGACAGAATATAAGTGTGGGAAACTACCCAACAATAACAACACTTTTAATGTGCATGGCATGAGAACATAACTGTTTATTCAATTGAAACTGAAATCAACATAGAGCAAGTTACAACAGCAAACACGTTAAAGAAACAGGTTTAAAACATACCTATTGTGCCATTGGAGTTTCAATTGCATCCTTCAAATTTGGAATTAGTTAGTATGAGTAAATATAGTGACGCAAGGGCAAAGTAGTATGAACCATAGCTACGGAACCTGACCTGAGAACAATTCTTCTTCTACTTTAAGCGTTGACTTGGGGTTCTGAGTGGTGGTCCTCATGCTTTGGGCACTGCAGTTGCCTTACTAACTGCTCGTGTTTGGGTGCTTTGTGGTGGAGACGGTGATGTGTCAACGGGAACTGGGTTACTATCTGCTGGGGTTGGGGTTAGAAGGGGTGTAGCTGGTTCTCTGTCCAACTAGGTAGGGGCACAATCTGCGTGAGTCTGGGTTATGTGTGGTGGGGCTGGTTCTTGGGCAAGTACAACCGTGCTTCTATCTCCATCGACAGGTAGCACGATCTTTTCCGAAGACCGTGTATTTACTCCCACAGATACTGCCATCAGCCCCTCCAATTGAAATGGCTGATAAACAAGAAAACTAATTGAATGTACAGACATTGTAAGATAGACATGTGCAATGGATAGTATGGAAGAAAACAGGGCATGCAATAATTCACATTTATGTTGTCTAACCAAATAGAATAGCAGGACATAATTTCACATATATGATGGCTAATTAAACAGGATAGCATGACACAATTGCACATGTGTGATGGGTAACTAAACATGATAGAATGACATACTTCAAAATATGATGACTATGTAAACATGATGACATGATATAACTACACGATGTGTCTATTAAAGTGGTTGACATGCCATAAATCACAAACATCCCGTCGATGGAAACATGATGGCATGATATAATTCATGGATAGAATGACATAATTCAAAATATGATGACTACGTGAACAGGATGGGATGATATAACTATATTATGTCTTTAGAAAATGGGTTGGCATGCCATAATTCAGATACATGATGTCTATGTAAACATCATGGCATGATATAATTCAAATATATGATTTATATACTAAAGGAAGTGAGCAGAGGGCAATCGCATATATGATGTGTCAACTAAGGAGATGGCATTCAATATCGTGTATATGATGTAAAAACTAAGCATTGCAATACAACATATGCATGATATGAGTAATATAACCCTGCCAAGTTTGAGCATACACCTCAGGGGGATAATATGACTGGTCATCTGCCTATGAATCCTCCTCTGAAGAGCTATCTGTAACCAGCAAGATATCTGCTTCAGCAGGTAGCTGTTGGGGAACGTAGTAATTTCAAAAAAATTCCTACGCACACGCAAGGTCATGGTGATGCATAGCAACGAGGGGAGAGTATGATCTATGTACCCTTTGTAGATCGCAACGGAAGCGTTGACACAACGTAGAGGAAGTAGTCGTATGTCTTCTTCCCGATCCGACCGATCCAAGCACCGTTACTCCGGCACCTCCGAGTTCTTAGCACACGTACAGCTCGATGACGATCCCCGGGCTCCGATCCAGCAAAGCGTCGGGGAAAGAGTTTCGTCAGCACGACGGCGTGGTGACGATCTTGATGTTCTACCGACGCAGGGCTTCGCCTAAGCACTACAACGATATGATCGAGGTGGAATATGGTGGCAGGGGGCACCGCACACGGCTAAGGAACGATCTCAATGATCAACTTGTGTGTCTAGAAGTGCCCCTGCCTCCGTATATAAAGGATCCAAGGGGGAGGGGTGCGGCCAGCCCTATGGAGGTGCAGGAGGAGTCCTACTCCTACCGGGAGTAGGACTCCCCCCCCCAATCCTATTCCAACTAGGACTCCCAAGGGGGAAAGAGGGAGAGGGGTGGCCGGCCACCTCTCCTAGTCCTAATAGGACTAGGGGAGGGGTGGAGGCGCGCAGCCCTTATGGG